>NC_135825.1:916046-1084866 GCF_964213995.1 Mustelus asterias
ATAATGTGGTGACCAGAACTGCACACAGTGCTCCAGCTGTGGCCTCACCAAAGTTCTATACACGGGGAGGCAGTGGCAGAGTGGTATTGTTAACAGAAGGTTATTTGGGATCGCAACGAGATCTTGATCAATTGGGCCAGTGGGCTGACAAATGGCAGATGGAGTTTCATTTAAATAAATGTGAGGTGATGCATTTTGGTAGATTGAACCAGGGCAGAACTTACTCAGTTAATGGTAGGGCGTTGGGAGAGTTATAGAACAAAGAGATGTAGGGGTACAGGTTCATAGCTCCTATGATCTTATAGAGGTCTATAAAATAATGAGGGGTAGAGATCAGCTAGATAGTCAACACCTTCTCCCAAAGGTAGGGGAGTCTAAAACCAGAGGGCATAGGTTTAAGGAGAGAGGGGAGAGATACAAAAGTGTCCAGAGGGGCAATTTTTTCACACAGAGGGTGGTGAGTGTCTGGAACAAGCTGCCAGAGATAGTAGTAGAGGCGGGTACAATTTTGTCTTTTAAAAAGCGTTTAGATGGTTACATGGGTAAGATGGGTATAGAGGGATATGGCCAAATGCGGGCAATTGGGATTAGCTTAGTGGTTAAAAAAAGAAGGTGGCATGGACAAGTTGGGCTGAAGGGCCTGTTTCCATGCTGTAAACCTCCATGACTCTATGAGTTCCTGATGGGGCACTGCAACTAAAACAAAACATCAAAGGAACCTTAACAAATCAAATTGAAATGGTGTTACTGGGCTGACGACACTGTCCTGTCTCTGTGGTGCCTCCTCTATTTATATTTGCTCCAAGACAATTAACACCATCGCCCGTTACTCTGAACCTGAACAATGGAAATGACATCAACGAACATCGACAACAGGACATTAACAAGGGGAACCCTATCATGGTTCTGGGAGGGGGAGGAGCGGGTCAGACCAACTCATGAGATGCCCCTGGTAAAGGGCCCTGTCAACCATGCCTTGGGGGAGAATCCTTAGTTCAGGGCAAAGGGAGATGATCAGAAAGCTTTAGCATTGGAAGAGATTGGAAGGGGAGCTGGGAGAATGGTGCAGCGTCCTGGCGAGAAGCTGTGTGAGGAAGTGTAGGCAATGTCGCTCTGGGAATCAGTGAGTTCATTTACAACATCCCAGAGGTGGAGAAGGAGAAAGTCAAGGAAGGAGATGGATGATGTGGCCATCAGAGAAGGACAGAAATTGGAAGTGGAGCTGGAGAGTTGAGAGGAAGCGTGCGGAGCTCAGTGACTGCTGGAAGATCCAGGTCAAACTGGAATCAAAAATAGACCTTCATACAACGAGGTGGAGCTTTCACCGTGCAATAGAATCAGACAGAGAGACAGAGAGAGAGAGACAGAGAGAGAGAGACAGAGAGAGAGACAGAGAGAGAGAGACAGAGAGAGAGACAGAGAGAGAGACAGAGAGAGAGACAGAGAGAGAGAGACAGAGAGAGAGACAGAGAGAGAGACAGAGAGAGAGAGACAGAGAGAGAGACAGAGAGAGAGACAGAGAAAGAGACAGAGAGAGAGACAGAGAGAGAGACAGAGAAAGAGACAGAGAGAGAGACAGAGAGAGAGACAGAGAGAGGGCTGGTAATCTGAGGGTAACAATCACAGCAGAAATTGAAATGTTTTGAGGGAGATGAAATTTTTAGATATTTGAATTTGAGCGATAACAAGGTGCTGACTGGTCACTGCAACCTCGAGGTAATCATTCGTGGCTCAAGTTCCGAATTGTAATAATGCCTCAGGGTTCGTAATAATTCTGTTCCTGAAACCAAATTATATTAATATCTCCACACAGTTATTAGCAAGCTGAAAATATCGGAGTTACAAATATATTTGTAGATTTCTCTGAAATCCTGCGATCAGGATATTGAGGAATGTTTATTACTGAAAATAGACAAATATCTCCACCAATCAAACACTGTCCCCAATAAACACTAACCCCAATAAACACTGTCCCCAATAAACACTGACTCCATCAAACACTGTCCTCAATAAACACTGTCGCCAATAAACACGATCCCCAATAAACACTGTCTCCAATAAACACTGTCCCCATCAAACACTGTCCCCAATAAACACTGTCCCCATCAAACACTATCCCCAATAAACACTGACACCAATAAATACTGACCCCAATAAACACTGACCCCATCAAACACTGTTCCCAATAAGCACTGTCTCCAATAAACACTGACCCCATCACTGTCCCCAATAAACACTGTCACGAATAAACATTGACCCCATCAAACACTGCCCCCAATAAACACTGTCTCCAATAAACACTGTCCCCATCAAACAATGTCCCCAATAAACACTGACCCCATCACAGTCCCCAATAAACACTGTCCCCAAAAAACACTGTCTCCAATAAACACTATCCCCAATAATCACTGACGCCAATGAACACTGACCCGATCACCGTCCCCAATAAACACTGTCCCCAATGAACACTGACCCCATTACTGTCCCCAATAAATACTGTCCCCAATAAACACTGACCCCAATGAAGACTGTCTGAAATATACACTTTCCCCAATAAACACTGTCCCCAATAAACACTGACCCCATCACTGTCCCCAATAAACACTGTCACCAATAAATATTGCATCCAATAAACACTGTCCCCATCAAACACTGTCCACAATGAACACTGTTTGCAATACACACTGTCCCCAATAAACACTGTCCCCATCAAACACTGTCCCCAATAAACACTGACCCCATCACTGTCCCCAATAAACACTGTCCCCAATAAACGCTGTCCCCATCAAACATTGTCCCCAATAAACACTGACCCCATCACAGTCCCCAATAAACACTGTCCCCAATAAACACTATCCCTAACAAAAAAACGACATCAATAAACACTGTCCCCATCACTGTCCCCAATAAACATTGTCCCCATTAAACACTGTCCCCAATAAACACTGTCAGCAATAACCCTGTCCCCAATAAACACTGTCTCCAATAACACTATCCCCAATAAACACTGACGCCAATAAACACTGTCCCCATCACTGTCCCCAATAAACACTGTCCCCAATAAACACTGCCTCCAATAAACACTGTCTCCAATAAACACTGTCCCCATCAAACACTCCCAGGACAGGTACAGCACGGGGTTAGATACAGAGTAAAGCTCCCGTGGCTCCTGATCTCTCATAGCAGAAGGTTTTTTCTTAGTTAGGGCATTGTGATCGGCACAGGCTTGGAGGGCCGAAGGGCCTGATCCTGTGCTGTACTTTTCTTTGTTCGTTATTCTAACTCTGGGACCACAATGTATTGCCC
This sequence comes from Mustelus asterias, assembly GCF_964213995.1. Taxonomy (NCBI): domain Eukaryota; kingdom Metazoa; phylum Chordata; class Chondrichthyes; order Carcharhiniformes; family Triakidae; genus Mustelus; species Mustelus asterias. The sequence continues at coordinate 919,353 of NC_135825.1, forward strand.
CTTTAACCTCCCCATTTCTCTGACTCTGTCCCTGTGTAACTCCCTCTTTTTACACAAACACAGGGGAGGTGATGAACCTAGTGGTATTATCGCTAGAATCCAGAAACTCAGCTAATGTTCTGGGGACCCGGGTTCGAATCCCGCCACGGCAGTTGGTGGAATTTGAATTCAATAAAAAATATTTGGAATTATGAATCTACTGATGACCATGAAACCATTGTCAATTGTCAGAAAAACTCATCTGGTTCATTAATGTCCTTCAGGGAAGAAAATCTGCCGTCCTTACCCGGTCTGGCCTACATGTGACCCCAGAGCCACAGCAATGTGGTTGACTCTTAAATGCTCTTGGGCAACGAGGGATGGGCAATAAATGCTGCCCAACCAGCGATGCCCATGTTCCACAAATGAATAAAAAACCCACTGGACCCCTTATCCACAGCTGTCTCAGCCAAACACTTTGGAATTCCTTCCTGAAACATTCCCACCTCTCTCTCCACCTTCAAGACTCATCCTTTGATCAGATATGTGACCACCATTCCACATCCCTCTCCTGTGTCGCCATGTCCAGTATTGTTTTTGCCTTTGTGGAGTTTCTTGCTGTGCTCTCACTCTGTCCCTCCCCTCTGTATTTATATCGCGAAGGTTACTGAGAACATCTCTCTGACACACCCAATTACACAATGTGCAGAATCGCTCCAAATTCATTTTCAGTCTGTCAGATATTCCTGAGGTCGCAGGTTATTACAGAAGCTCCACCGCAGCCACACGCCTTCTCTTCAATATATTTTTACTCCAATTTTGCTCTTCAACTTTTAAAATATGTCGATCAACCAATAAGAAACAGCAGAGGTTGTATGAGGTCAGATTGAGCTGTGTGAGATAGAATAACATTTCCCATGCGGCAGAATGGTCTCATTTAACCCTTAGACTCCAGGGAACAATTATGGTGGCCACATTATAGAACATAACAACTTAAGAAATATGAGCAGGAGTGGGTCACCTCGAGCCTGCTCCACTAGCCAATAAGATCATTGGAGAATCTTCAACCTAAACGGCACTTTCCCACTTTCTCCTCAATATCCTGGGAGTCTGTGGTAGAGAATTCCAGAGATTTACAACTCTCTGAGTGAAGAACTGATAGAAAAGATATTGATGCACTCGAGAAGGGAAAGCTCGTGTGGATTATAGGATCCAGGCTGTATAATCACTCCTGTGAAACCAGTATGAAGTCTCACAACACCAGGTTAAAGCCAAAAGGTTTATTTGGTATCACGAGCTTTCGGAGCACTGCTCCTTTATCAGGTGAGTGGAGAGGTGGGTTCACAAACACGGCATATATAGACAGAGACTCAATTGCAAGATAATGGTTGGAATGTGAGTCTTTACAGGTAATCAAGTCTTTATAGGTACAGACAGTGCGAGTGGAGACAGGGATAATCACAGGTTAAAGAGTGTGAATTGTCTCAAGCCAGGACAGTTAGTGAGATTTTACAAACCCAGGACAAATGGTGGTGGGGGGGGCGGAGGTTACAGATAGTGTGACATGAACCCAAGATCCCGGTTGAGGCCGTCCTCATGTGTGCAGAACCTCGCTATCAGTTTCTGCTCAGCGATTCTACGTAGTCGTCTTAGACCATAAGACCATAAGACATAGGAGCAGAATTAGGCCACTCAGCCCATCGAGTCTGCTCCGCCATTCAATCATGGCAGATATTTCTCACCAGGAAAAGTCAGGAAGATTTGGGGAATCCTCACGCGAGGTGTAGACAGGCTCCTGTCACCCTGAAGGTGAATGGGCAGCAAATCCGTGTGACTGAATCAAACACAGTGTCGATAATAACTCAGACTGGAACATCACGATGCTCGCAGTGGGAATACCATTCAGTCGCTTTGGGGCCGTACTGCCTGTCTCAGTGAAGGTGACATTGACACTTTACTTCGTGGCATCAGACTGATTCTAGGAAGCCTGTGGGAGCTCAGTGAGACAACACAGCCAGCTGCACCTCATGACATCAAGGTGTTCACAAGTACAGTGTTTCAAAGGGCTGAGCATTGCATCAACTCCCCGCAGAATATCCAAACTCCGATGGATGGAGACTGGGTTTCTGCAGCAAGTTCTGGTTTCTGCAGGGAGTCACTGACTTCATCCACAGGCAGCGTTAAGGTTCCAGTCAGACAACCTTGCATCTTCAGAAAAAGGCTTCCACTCCATCAACTTACAGCCAGTGTGTGATCATAATCAGCGGCTCATGCATTTGTGAGTCAGGTACTCAGGCAGCAGGTCACCAACTCATCCTGAGGAACTCTCAAATTCCAGACTTTTTCCCTGGCCTGGATTCCTTGGAAAGACGGCTACTCGCTGATAAGGGCTATCTACGGAAAAGATGGTAATGACAGCTGTGAGGGTGCCCAGATCTGACGCAGAGCGGAGACACAATGAGAGACATCCCAGGACCAGGGCCATGGTGCAGCAGACCATCATCCTCCCAGAGATGTGATCCAGTCACACCCTAGATTACAAGGGCACCTATGTCAGACTCCTATTTATTGACTACAGGTCAGCCTTCAACACCATTATTCCCATGAAACTCATCGCCATATTCTGTGGCCTGGGCCTCGGCACCTCCCTCTGCAACTGGATCCTGAACTTCCTAACTCACAGATCCCAATCAGTAAGGATAGGCAACAATACCTCCTCCATGATCATCCTTAACACCAGTGCCCCACAAGGCTGAGTCCTCAGCCCCCTACTATACTCCTTATACACCTATGACTGTGTGGCCAAATTCCCCTCCAATTCGATTTTCAGGTTTGCTGACAACACCACCATAGTGGGTCGGATCTCAAACAACGATGAGACAGAGTACAGGAATGAGATAGAGAATCTGGTGAACTGGTGCAGCAACAATAATCTCTCCCTCGATGTCAACAAAATGAAGGAGATTGTCATCGACTTCAGGAAGTCTAGTGGAGAACATGCCCCTGTCTACGTCAATGGGGATGAAGTAGAATGGGTCGAGAGCTTCAAGTTTTTAGGTGTCCAGATCACCAATAACCTGTCCTGGTCACCCCATGCCGACCCTATAGTTAAGAAAGCCCACCAACACCTCTACTTTCTCAGAAGACTAAGGAAATTTGGCATGTCAGCTATGACTCTCACCAACCTTTACAGATGCACCATAGAAAGCATTCTTTCTGGTTGTATCACAGCTTGGTATGGGGCTCCTGCTCTGCCCAAGACCGCAAGGAACTACAAAAGGTCGTGAATGTAGCCCAATCCATCAGGCAAACCAGTCTCTCATCCATTGACTCTGTCTACACTTCCCGCTGCCTCGGCAAAGCAGCCAGCATAATTAAGGACCCCACGCACCCCGGACATTCTCTCTTCCACCTTCTTCCTTTGGGAAAAAGATACAAAAGTCTGAGGTCACGTACCAATCGACTCAAGAACAGCTTCTTTGTTTATTTATTATTAGTCACAAGTCAGCTTACATTAACACTGCAATGAAGTTACTGTGAAAATCCCCTAGTCACCACACTCCAACGCCTGTTCGGGTACACTGAGGGAGAATTTAGCATGGCCAATGCATCCTAACCAGCACGTCTTTGGACTGTGGGAGGAAACCGGAGCACCCAGAGGAAACCCACACAGACACGGGGAGAACGTGCAAACTCCACACAGACAGTGACCCGAGCCGGGAATCAAACCCAGGTCCCTGGCGCTGTGAGGCAGCAGTGCTAACCACTGTGTCACCCTACTGCTTCCCTGCTGCTGTCAGACTTTTGAATGGACTTACCTCGCATTAAGTTGATCTTTCTCTGCACCCTAGCTATGACTGTAACACTACATTCTGCACTCTCTCCTTTCCTTCTCTATGAAGGGTATGCTTTGTCTGTATAGCGCGCAAGAAACAATACTTTTCACTGTATGTTAATACATGTGACAATAATAAATCAAATCAAATCAATCATTTGCTGCATTCAGGAGGGTACCAAGCACAGCTTCACTCAATCTGGGGGCAGATTTACTCCTTCCTAAACATTGCCGCCCTCACTCTGATGGTGCAGACATCGATGCACGGAATAATCCAATCAATGTTTAACTCCTCAAAGCCGAAAGGTGGAAGTGTTGCCGATTTTTTCTCACCTGTGGAGATTGATGTAGTTAGCAGGGGGATTGGTTGAAATGTAAATGGATTTAGCTGGAAAATGCACAAATCATCGCTCTGTGCGGGATATACACTCCACTGATCACCGGATGGGTTACCAGCCTCTGGCCCAGGTCAGGACTCACTATACAGTATTGGCTGTTACCCTGTTCAGGGTGGCGGTCTGTAGCCTCAGAGACCGATCCCCCCACCCTGCCGCAGGACGACAATCTCTAACCCACCCTTGCCGTTAATTTGTGACCATTCCAGATTGTCAGGTGTGTGACGATGGTGGGCTGAGAAGCCGGTACGTCATCAACCTCTGGAGAACGTGGAAGCTGTGGTCAACACATGACCCCATGATTCAGCTCAGAATAAACTAACAGATTTTAAAGATCAAACAGCAGACAGGCCGGGGGTGGGGGCGTTGTGAAAAATTAAACATTGAAGCTGCAAGGACAGGTTTAACAAAAGTTTATAAAGCATTGGGAATCTTAACCTTTATAAACAGAAGTGGAGATGCCGGCGTTGGACTGGGGTGGGCAGAGTAAGAAGTCTCACAACGCCAGGTTAAAGTCCAACAGGTTTATTTGGAATCACAAGCTTTCGGAGCGCTGCCCCTTCATCAGGTCTTTCACCATCCTCCACTCATCTGATGAAGGAGCAGCGCTCCGAAAGCTCGTGATGCCAAATAAACCTGTTAGACTTTAACCTGGCGTTGTGAGGCTTTATAAACAGAGGCATTGTGTATAAAAGCTAGGGGTTACTGCTGAACCCTGACTGGTTAGACCCCAGCTGGAATATTTGACTGGTAACCAGTGCATTTCTCTCCAAACATACAGCCCAGTTTTCAGACCAGATTTTGATACTCAGTGGCCAGAGAATCCGAGGGTCCTTGGGAACAATGCCCAGTCTAGTCCCACAATCCCCTGGGCCTCCAGGCGCCTCCATGCCCCCCGTGTGGTCATCATGACTGGTTTTCGTTTTTGAAGGCGATGGAGGGTGGTGGGGTGGAGGGGGGGAAGGATAAGGCGTCAAGCCCTGTAATTATATTAATTAAATTAACGGAAGTCAGGTTCATGGCCTTTCTGGGCCAGTGGGGGACGGGTGGACGGTTTCAGACTGAGATTGCGCTGGCACAAGTTCCGCTTTTGGCCACTCGCAAGATTTAGCGGACATTCATACCGGGATTTGTGCCCATGCCAGTTTTGTGTCTAATTCCGGGAACCAGAGTTCCAGGAGGATGGAGTTTGGAAAGTGGAAGAGAGGATTTACCCAGAATGGTTCCAAGGGGAGAGATTTCAGTGAATGTGGAGAAGCTAGGATTATTCACCCTTAGAGCAGAGAAAACTGAGAGGATATTTGATAAAGTTGTTCATAATCATGAAGGGTTTCGTTCGGCTAAATAAAGAGGAACTGTTTCCAAGGCTGAAGCGTTGATTAGCAGAGGGCACAAAATTTAGGTGATTTGCAGAGGGACTCGAGGCCACGTGAGGAAAAACACCAAATCGTTAATATTTGGACTTAACTGGAACCATTCTAACCTCTCCAAGCTTTCAGCTCCCCACTAAAGTGCAGAGACCTGTGGCTTTTGCGTTCTGTGCCTGAGAGCAGTGGAGATTCAATCGTGATTTTCAAAATGAAAATTGGATAAAGAGTGGAAGGAGAGAATTGCAGTGGCAAGGGGAAAGAGCAGGAAAATGGGACTAACTGGCTTTCTCTTCAAAAGAAACAGTGCAGATTTGATGGGCTGAATGGCCTCCTGCTGTTCTTACTATCCTACATCCAATGTTAATTTGATGAAAGGAGTGTAAAATTTATCTGGCATTTCTTCCATATTCATAACATCCAACTGGGTAATGTGACCCCGTGTGTGACATATGGAATTTGGGGGCCATTTTTAATGGATGGTTTTCCTGTTCTAACCCCAATGGCAGAGCAAGGGTTAATGTCATGAGTTTATTCTCCCAGCGGAGTTTGGGCGACAGACAATGGTTTGCAGGGACAGACCTGCTGGTCGATTACAATTGACGTTCAGGATTGGGAAATGGCAGTGCCCTGGGTCAGGTAGCCTGATCCACTCTCCCACTGAGCGAGGTGCTGCTCTGCCAGCACTAATTGTGGAAATGTTTATTTCCTGTTTGCTCCAAGTGCTAAAGGAATAGTTTGGATGCTAAAATAAGACTTTGGTCAACAAAGAGTCCAGAACCAAACACTGACCCTCCCTCTGAACTTCAATACATTTGCCAGATCAGACTTGTGCGTCTGTTTACCTTGAAGCAGCCCAGGAGCCACCCCGAAGCAAACCGTACTCACATCGCCGGGACGTTAAGACAACACGGAATCTGACTGACTGACTGAAGGGATTATGAACGATTTTCAATTTTTCCATTAACCCCTCCTCCTCAAATAACAGAACAGGTCAGAGCTTAAACCAATTAACTCTCCCGAGATCTATCCTTGGCATTCTTTGCCATATATTCAGCACAGGAGAACAGTAGGAACTTTTGGACAACTCAAAATGAACATTTTGAGAGAATATTACTGATATTTGTGTGTTTAGTTAGTGCAGCTTCCAGACTTTGCTTCAGTCTTCACAAAGGAAGACATGAATAATGTGCCAGAAGTGCTGATAGAAACATGTTTTAGTGAGGAGCTGAAGGAAATCAGCATTAGTAGAGAAATGGTTTTGGGGAAATTGGTGGGATGGAAGGTGGATTAATCTCCAGGTCCAGAATACTTAAGGAAGTGGCCCTGGAAATAGCAGATCCATTAGTAGATTGGAGTAGGTTGGAGGGTAGCTAATGTAAACCTGCTATTCAAAAAGGGAGGCAGAGAGAAAACAGGGAACTATAGACCAGTGAGCCTAACGTCAGTACTGGGGAAGTTGCGAGAGTCCATTATCAAGGATTTCATAACTCGGCATTTGGAAGGCAGTGGTATAATCAGACAAAGTCAGCATGGATTTACAAAAGGGAAATCATACTTGACAAATCTATTGGAATTTTTTGAGGATGTAACTAGTAGAGTTGACCGAGGAGAACCAGTGGATGTGGTTTATTTAGACTTTCAGAAGGCTTTTGACAAGGTCTCACATAACATACAGCCATGTAAAGTTAAAGCAAATGGGATTGCAGGTAATGTCTTGAGATGGATAGAAAGCTGGTTAGCAGATAGGAAGCAAAGAGTTGGCATAGATGGTTCTTTTTCTGATTGGCAGTCAGTGACTAGTGGGGTTCTGCAGGGGTCTGTGCTAGGACCCCAACTGTTCACATTATATATTAATGATCTGGAAGAGGGAACTGAATGTATTATCCTCAAATTTGCAGATGATACAAAGTGGGTGGGAGGGTGAGCTGTGAGGAGGATGCAGAGATGCTTCAGCGTGATTTGGACAGGCTGAGTGTGTGGGCATCTGCATGGCATAATGTGGATAAAGGTGAGGTCATCCACTTTGGCAGCAATAATAGGAGGACAGATTATTACTTGAATGGGTGCAAATTGAGAGAGGTGGATACTCAACGAGACCTTGGAGTCCTCGTGCATCAGTCACTGAAAGTGAGTGCGCAGGTACAGCAGGCAGTAAAGAAGGCAAATGGTATGTTGGCCTTCATAGCGAGAGGATTTGAGTATAGGGATCGGGATGTTTTGCTGCAATTGTATAGGGTGTTGGTGAGGCCACAGCTGGAGTATTGTGTGCAGTTTTGGTCTCCTTATCTGAGGAAGGATTTTCTTGCTATAGAGGGAGTACAGTGAATGTTTACCAGGCTGATTCCTGGGATGGCAGGTCTGTCATATGAGGAGAGACTAAGTAGACTAATTAGGAGACTAAGTAGACTAATTCAGTCTACAGAGTTTCTTTGTTCAGTACATCGACCCAGAATCCCCTGGTGTTGTGCACCAATGGGACTGGGGTATCTGAGTATTGGACACTTTATACCAGACAGAGATATTAGCTGGAATTTTCTGACCATTCACGCCAACGGGATTTTGGCTTGTTGCCAAAATCTCCATCTTCGCTGCAGCGGGAGTGTGTTATGAGCCGGCGGTAAGATCGCGGTCATTGTTACTGACGATGCTCTCATAATTCCCTGGGAATTCTGTGATCTTCCAGCAAATCCCTCACACAAACTCTGCAAGTTTGAACATCTCACAGCTTCCAGTTAATTAATGGTGACTTCAGATTTCCAGGAATTGTTGAGGTTTTGGTGTCGCCGTCACTTTGATTGAATTTGCAGATTCGGTTCCAGGCAGCCTCTACGATAGACCAGGGAACTTTGATGCACATAAACACAAATATAAACCTGACAGCGAATAGATCTGAAATAATTTGCAAAACAACCAAAGAAGAGTTGAAAAAAGGTTTGTGTTGTGATCTGGAAGGTGCTGCCTGAAAGGGCGGCGGAAGCAGATTCAACCGGAATGCTCAGAAGGGATTTGGAGAAATAAGCAAAGGGGAAAGATTCAGGATGATGAGGGAAAGATAGAAGAGAGGGACTGATTGGATAGTTCTTTCAAACAGCCAGTGGAAGCATGGTCGACCCTTTCTACTTTGCCCCCGTTGATGTAGACAGGGGCATGTTCTCCTTTACACTTCCTGAAGTCAATGACAATCTCTTTTGTTTTGTTGACATTGAGGGAGAGATTATTGTTGCTGCACCAGTTCACCAGATTCTCTATCTCATTCCTGTACTCTGTCTCATCATTGTTTGAGATCCGATCCACTACGGTGGTGTCATCAGCAAACTTGAAAATCGAATTGGAGGAGAATTTGGCCACACAGTCATAAGGAGTATAGTAGAGGACTGAGAACACAGCCTTGTGGGGCACCGTGTTGAGGATGATCGGGAAGGAGGTGTTGTTGCTTATCCTTACTGACTGTGATCTATGAGTTAGGAAGTTCAGGATCCAGTTGCAGAGGGAGGTGCCGAGGCCCAGGCCATGGAGTTTGGAGATGAGTTTTGTAGACCGATAGTCATTAAGGCACGCTGCTTAGCTTTTCTTTGGTACTGGGATAATGGTCGTCTTCCAGCAGATAGAGACTTCCAGATTGGAGCAAGGAGAGGTAGAAGATGTTTGCACGTATTCCCGCCAGCTGGCCCACACAGGATCTGAGCGCTCATCCGGGTAACCCATCCGGGTCAGTCGTTTTCTGTGGGTTAACTGATGTCTGAGTGGCACGGTGGTACTGTGGTTAGCGCTGCTGCCTCACAGCGCCAGGGACCTGGGTCCAATTCCTGGCTTAGCTCACTGTGTGGAGTTTGCACATTCTCCCCGTGTCTGTGTTGGTTTCCTCCAGGTGCTCCAGATTCCTCCCACAGTCCGAAAGACGTGCTGGTTAGGGTGCATTGGCCATGCTAAATTCTCCCTCAATGTACCCGAACAGGTGCTGGAGCGTGGTGACTAGGGGATTTTCACAGTAACTTCATTGCAGTGTTAATGTAAGCCTACCTCTGACACTAATAAATAAACAAAAATGTCTGCGATGGTGACCTCGGATACAGGTTCGACCGAGGCTGTCGGAGTGGATGACGACCTTTCGCTGACCCCCCTGCTCACAACAAGCATAGAATGTGCTGAGCTCATTGGGGAGATTGGGGAGGGGAGAATTGCTGTTGGTGATGCTACTCAGCTTCATCTTGTAGTCTGTTACGTCGTGTAGATCTTGCCACAATCGATGGGGTTTGTGTGGCTAGCCTGGAACTCTCGCTTTGTCCGGTATTGTGTCTTGGCATCTTTGATGGTTGTCCGTAGGTCGTATCTGGATCGTATCAGGGTCACCCGACTTGAACACTTCAGTAAGCAATGGATGTCCTTGTTCATCCACACTTTCCAGTTGGGAAACATTCAGATTAGCTTCTTTGGCTCAATGTCCTGTTTTCTCTCTCCCTCCCCAATGGGGTTACATTCGCTACCCTCCAATCCAGAGGAACTATTCCAGAGTCTACAGAATCTTGGAAGATAACCACCAATGCATCCACTATTTCTAGAGCCACTTCCTTAAGTACTCTGGGATGTAGATTATCAAGCCCTGGGGATTTATCGGCCTTTAGTCCCATCAATTTCCCCAACACCATTTCTCTACTAATACTGATTTCCTTCAGTTCCTCCCTCTCACTAAACCCTGCATTCACCAACATTTCTGGAATGTTATTTGTGTTTTCCTTTGTGAAGACAGAATCAAAGTATGTATTTAGTTGGTCAGCCATTTCTTTGTTTCCCATTATAAATTCCCCTGTTTCTGACTGTAAGGAACCTACATTTCTCTCATCAATCTTTATCTCCTCACATACCAACAGAAACTTTTACAGTCAGTTTTGATGTTTCCCACAAGCTTACCCTCATACTCTATTTTCCCCTTCTTACTCAATCCCTCGGCCCTCTTTTGCTGAATTCTAGACTGCTCCCAATCTTCTGGCCTCTCCCTTGGATCTAATTCTATCTCTAATTTCCCTTTTAAGCCATGGTTTGGTCACTTTTCCAGTTTTCCTTTTGTGCCAGACAGGAATAAACAATTGTTGCAGTTCACCCATGTGCTCCTTGAATGTTTGCCATTGCCTATCCACCATCATCACCTTAAGTAACATTTCCCAATCCATCATAGCCAACTCACACCTCATGTCACTGTAGCTTCCTTTATTAAGATTCAGGACCTTAGTGTCAGACTCAAGTACGTCACTCTCAGTGATATTCACTGATAACTACACAATGTTCAGCACCATTCACGATTCCTTAGATATTGAAGCAGTTCATGTTCAAATGCAGCAAGACCTGGACAATAGGTAGCAATTAACGCCAGAACCAATCAGTGGCCATCTCCAACATGAGAGAATCTACCTATCTCTCCATGGTATTCAGTGGCATTTCCATCACTGAATCCCCCACCATCAACATCCCGGTGTCACCACTAAAAACTGCGACCAGAACAAGTCAATGGTGAGGAATCCTGCAGCGAGTAACTCACCCCGACAGCCTGAAGAGCAGCAGGTACCTGGGAACGCCACCACCTGGAGGTTCCCCTCCGAGTCACTCACCATCCTGACTTGGAAATATATTGCTGTTCCTTCACTGTCGATGGGTCATCAAGGAACCCCCTCCCTGCACCTACACCACACGGACTGCAGCGGTTCAAGAAGGCAGTTCACTGCCACCTCCTCAAGGACAATTAGGAATGGACAGTTAATGTTGGCCTAGCCGGCGACGCCCACATCTTGTGAATGAATGGAAAAGGCTAGATTTGGTAACACTAATCTTACTCCTGACTCTCTGCCTCCATGGCTCCTCCCACGGGTTATTGTTTAAAATGTGTTGGTACATTTCCGTGCTGCTATCTAGTCACTGAATGCTTACGGCTTGTTTTAATTCCTAGCCAGTCATACTCCCCTGAGTGGGGCCCCAAAACCTTACCTATCACCGCTCTCAACCCCCATTGAACTTCCCAAATGTTAGTGTTCAGCAGAAAAAAACATACACAAAAAATTAAACTGGAATGCTGCCAGCTGTGAGATGATGCCCTTTTAGAGTAATAAGCATTTACAACTGAGCACAGAGCTCCCTCAGTGTCTAATGTGGGCCTCAAACTGTATAGCCTTTCACTGAACCTTGACCTTTCACCCTGTCTGCCCCTGCTGACCTCGTCTGTCTCCTTTGTTCCACTTTTAAATGGCAGGGGAGCTGGAGAGGGGGGGCGGGGGTGGGGGGGGGGGGAGAGGAGATTCCCAAATTAAATAGATAATATCACACAAAGATTTGCCAAACTATTCCAATTTAAAGATGTAAATTAGTCACAGGTTAATAAGATGCTGGATCTGCAGAGAAGGAATAAGAACAGTTAGCACGGCTGAAAGTTTGTACAGAATTCCAGTCCCTGTCACATCAAGCTGCCAATGCAATAAAACACACCGCAGTGTTTTCAGTAAGAGTTTCGCAGGAATTTTCTTCCACAGATAATGCTGAGATTGTGGAATTCACTGCCGGACAGCGTGACTGAGGGGGAGAGAATCAATGCATTTCAGGGGAGGTTAACATCTCGATGAGAGAGAGGGGTGTGGGGCAGGGGAGGAGGTGGAGATTAGAGCAGGGCGAGATTCATGTGGAGTATAAACACTAGCACGGTTCAATGGGCTGAATGGCTTTATCTGTGCTTACGCTCTGTGTAATTCTGAGTATCGTCAAGGGCTTGGCTGTGATGACAGCATCACCTGGGTCACAATTCTGAAGGAGCCTGACAGGGCAAATGTTGAGAAAATGTTCTGGGAAATTGAGAACATGGGGGTCACTGCCTCAGGATAAGGAGTCGGGCTTTTAGGACTGAGATGGGGAGAGATCACTTCACCCAAAGAGTTGAAAATCTTTGGAATTCTACCATGGAAGGCTATGGATGCTCAGTCGAGGAATTCTATTCAAGATATGTATCAATAGATATGTATCAATAGATTTTTGGGTTCTAAGGGAATGAAGGGATATGAGGACAGTGCAGGAAGGTGGAATTGAGGTGGAATATTAGCCATTGTCTTATTAACGGCAGAACAGTCTCTAGGGCAAATGGTCTCAGTCATCTCTTGGTTCATATGTATGTTTGAATGTATCAGCACATTCGCATGATTAATCCCATTTACAGCTGTAGTATAAGGGTGATTGGGCTAATATGGAACTGGTGAACAGGACTGAGCTTGGTGTAATGTAAAAGTTCACATGACAAAGTCTAAGATTATGCTGAGACCTATGTAGAAGTAAGCATGACATTAGTCTTGTCTTTTACATACATGTATGTTTTATTAATCTTACATGGGATGAGGGCGTTGCTGGCTGGGCCCAGCTTTTATTGCCCATTCCTAACTGCCCTTGGACTGAGTAGCTGGGCAGTTTCAGAGGGCATTTAGGAGTCAACCACATTGCTGTGGGTCTGGAGTCACGTTTGGCCAGACCAGGGTAAGGACAGCAGATTTCCTTCCCTCAAGGATATCAGTAAATCAGATGGGTTTTCACAACAATCAACAATGGTTTCATGGTCATCATTAAACTTGTAATTTCAGATTTTTATTGAATTCAAATTTCACCATCTGCCGTGGTGGGATTCGAACCCGGGTCCCCGTTAGCATTACACTGGGTCTCTGGGTGACTAGTCCAGTGACAATACCACAACACCACTGTCTCCCCCACATATAAATATATATTATCGAGTTAGATGCCACCAATAAACTCTGCCGTTGAACCTTCCAAGCCTCTGAATCTCTTAGTGAAATTAACTAACCAATTCCTTCCAACATGGAGGTAGCTGATGAACAAACTCAGAACAGAAGCAGTTGGCGAAGGATCTGGAATCTATAAAACTAAAGGAACAACATCCTCACCTAACAGAAACTCATCTGAACTGAAGGCAAAGAGTTGGAGATCACCTAGAAAATCTCCATTGCAGACATGGAGACTGAACGCACTGTGCAGCTTGGGGACTTTGCCAGAGCAGGTGGAGGCCCATTCTGAACCCCCACTGATTGCAGAGTCAAAGAAGCTAGCGAGAGTAAGCAAAGAGTCAACTCTGAAGCTGAACTACCTTTAGACCATTGTATGGTTACAGGCTATTGGTCAGTCAGAGCTGTGTGCCTTGTTCATCACCGGGGCCAGGCCGAGTTCAGAGTTGGGGCCGTTTCACCTGGTGACTGAGCTCCACTGAGAAGAACAAAACACCGGATTTTCCATCCCCCGCGGCATGTTTTCCAGCGATGGAGCTGGCTCACCATTGGCCACCTGCAGGATCTTCCGGTCCTGCTGGTGTCCGCGGCATTTTGAGTGGCTCACTCAGCCTCCTGCCAGGAATGCAGTGCAGGGGGTCAGCGGGAGCTGGGGGTCCAGCTGGTGGGAAAGTCTGAAAATCCCATCCAAAGTTTAGAAGCTAGGTCACAGCTGACAATTGCCTTTTAATCGCCCTAAAATACTCCAAAGACTTTCTGAAATACTCCAAAAACATTCTAAAGGGCACAAATCTTTGATCAGAAATTTACTGCAAGAAATCGATCCTTTTGAGGTCAGGTCTGGATCACTGCGGGAACCAGGATGTTGCCTGGTATGGAGGGTCTTAGCTATGAGGAGAGATTGGGTAGACTGGGGTTGTTCTCCTTGGAAAGACGGAGAATTGGGGGAGATCTAATATAGGTGTACAAGATTATGAAGGGTATAGATAGGGTGAACAGTGGGAAGCTTTTTCCCAGGTCGGAGGTGACGATCACGAGGGGTCACAGGCTCAAGCTGAGAGGGGCGAAGTATAACTCAGACATCAGAGGGACGTTTTTTACACAGAGGGTGGTGGGGGCCTGGAATGCGCTGCCAAGTAGGGTGGTGGAGGCAGGCACGCTGACATCGTTTAAGACTTACCTGGATAGTCACATGAGCAGCCTGGGAATGGAGGGATACAAACGATTGGTCTAGTTGGACCAAGGAGCGGCACAGGCTTGGAGGGCCGAAGGGCCTGTTTCCTGCGCTGTACTGTTCTTTGTTCTTTGTTCTTTGTTCAAACCCTGATGAAATTGATAAAACTGTTACTACAGCACCATCTTTAAAAGAGAACCACGATATAAAGCTGTACTCCTCTATGCTAAAAGACAGGCTTGGAACAAAGAACAAAGAACAAAGAACAGTACAGCACAGGAAACAGGAAAATAAATGAACCCTCCCAGATCAGTTTGAGCTGATACAAGACCCAGACCAGATGCAAAATTGGGCATCATGGAGCAGAAGGTGTTTGAGTTACTGGAGCTTATCAAGTTTAAATAGGAAATCAAAGGAAAATCAAGTTAATATGTTTTTATACTTCTTTGGCAAACCTACTGAAGAAGTAATCTTCATGCAAGTTATTGGTGAATCCTCAGCCAACCTTGATGAAAAAGTAAAAGCTTTGACAAGTACTTTAATCTTCAAGTGGTGGAGTATGCAAACCTTAAACAGAGGGTTAGCGCACCCCTGATAAAGCAACGAAAGTGTGAAAGACAATTTCCAAGCAAATCATACAATAGTGGCAGCCCATGTAAATGCAATGGAGTTCACGAGCTGAAGAGTTTAATGCAGAAGAAACAAAAGCCTGAGGGGGTCCCGGGTTCGATTCCCGGCTCGGGTCACTGTCTGTGTGGAGTTTGCACATTCTCCTCGTGTCTGCGTGGGTTTCCTCCGGGTGCTCCGGTTTCCTCCCATAGTCCAAAGATGTGCGGGTTAGGTTGATTGGCCAGGTTTAAAAAATTGCCCCTTAGAGTCCTGGGATGCGTAGGTTAGAGGGATTAGTGGGTAAAATATGTGGGGGTAGGGCCTGGGTGGGATTGTGGTCGGTGCAGACTCGATGGGCCGAATGGCCTCCTTCTGCACTGTAGGGTTTCTATGATTTCTATGAACCAGCCAGAAGACCTAAACACAGATCTTTCTGAAAAGGCTGAGACATTACACAAACTGCCTCACCAGGTGGCAGTGCTGAGCTAGCTGGTTCTTTATGAAAGGATAGTCATCGAACACTTCAAGCTGCAAGCGGATAATAAAACCACAAGGTGCACAATTACAGAACTGAAACAAGTTAGGGCTCTGTTGGAGATAGACGTGTATAATAGTGAAACCAAAGGGAAGGGCGAGGATAGAGAAAGAAACGAAAGTCAGTCTGAAACTGAAGATTAAGCGAATCAAAGGAAAGCCTCTAACTTACTGAGAACTTTTGGGTTTTTGAAAGATTAAATGGCTGAAATAAAAATCAAGAGCCTTGGATGTTAGGAAAAAGTTGTCTTGTTGCACGAGGAAGCGCTTGCAAAGGAGAGAGAAGAGTTTGAGAAACAATTAACAGAAGTAAAATTACTGAGTGTGAGCTTCAAGGAATTCCTGATAAATCCAATATGGAATGATCAAATTCTCAAACTTTGATCCAATCTGAAAAACACGAAAGATGCTTTGAGTGATTTAGAAAAGCAAATCCAAGTGTTAAAACAGAAAAGGACAATTGTAAGAAACAGACTGAGGATCTAACGAGTGAATGGAAAGTGTTTAAGGAGCAGTCAGTGAGCATGGAAGAAAGATCCCAAAAGGAACTGAAGGTCCAGGTGAAGGTGTTAAACTTGCATAAGGATTCTGCAGGTAACTACATTTTCTCCTCTTCCCTATCCCCCTATGGATACATCTGGAGACATGTGTTTGTTCTGTCATCTCAAAATAGGTCCGGCTTGCTCTCTGCTGTATCGCTGGATCTCTGGATTTCAGGATCACCGGATCTCTGGATTTCAGGATCACCGGATCTCTGGATTTCGGGGTCACCGGATCTCGGGATTTCAGGATCACCGGATCTCTGGATTTCAGGATCTCTGGGTCCCTGGATTTCAGGATCGCCGGATCTCTGGATTTCAGGATGAATAGATCTCTGGATCTCTGGATTTCAGGATGAATAGATCTCTGGATCTCTGGATTTCAGGATGAATAGATCTCTGGATTTCTGAATTTCTGGATGTTATCTTCATCAGGAAAAGTAATGAAGCTTGGATAAATTAAAAATTTTATGTATTTTGCATAAAATATTGAAATTGGTGCAGAATGTCTCCAGGGCTCCCATTCCCACCATAAGCAGAATGCATGGAGACCAGGCTCTGTCAGCTAAAGGGAATCCTGACACTGCCTGGTCACGTCCATTATTGTTCAATGAACCAAAACTATAAATGTTCCTCTACCATCTCCAACTTTTCCTTCCCCGTCATCAGTTTTCTGGGGTCCAGTTTTTCTCTGAAATGTATGAAGCGTACTTGAGGAGCCATGTGACCCGAAACTCTGGCTCCAATTTCTTACCAAGCCTAAGGTCCAAAACTAACCATCTTTAACCATTGCTCACCGTAATTATTGATACTTGGTAATATCACCAACAGTAAGCATTAATACTGTCAGCGAGGATTACCTCAGGATTAATGCCTTTTATATACAATAATGATTAGCATCCCAGTCAGTTCCTGCATCTACACATTCTACATCCTATACTGCAGTCAAAGACCCGATCCATCTTCCACTACACTCCCATAAGGTGGAATATCTCATTCACCCAACAAAGGATTCTCCCACCACCGGAACCATTTCCTTGAACTTCAGACTCATTGAGAAACTGCCTGAGGTGTTATTCCTCACAAAGGGCCACTTACTATCAGGCGCAGAGTATCAGGTGAACATCCATCAGTCCTTTGTTCCGAGTTTTACCATCTGTCAGTCACTTGCACAGATTTGTTGTGGAGGAGCGGATCCAACCTGCCAACCAGGGCTGGCCTCATCTCAGATACTTTCCTATTTATTTGTTACATCTCTCACACTCAGTGCTGTACGAACCTTGGCCTTAGCATCGCTTCTCTGTGAAAGGATCTGCCTGAATTTCCTCTTTCAGGCTGTGTATGTGTCACTCAGTAACTGCCTCTCAGCTGGGCCTCCACACGGTTAAGCTGCTGTAGCCTTGGCTGATTAAGACTTTGTTTGTATAAAAATTAAAGTGCAATATTTTGAATGATTAACGCAGTGAGGCAGACAGTAAGGAATGTTGAAGAATTAAAGTTCAGAAGACTGGCTTCTGTCTGCTTGGGTTCACAATGGAATGTGTTTCCTTCCATTGAGGCTGTGGGTTCGGTTCTGTACAGTGTTGTGTTAGTAACTTGATACTGGGCAGCCCAGACAGAGGAACCTCAGACTGTGTTTATTTAAAGAAATGTCTGTATAATGAGGAAAGTTCATTTTCATTTTCTAACACAATACAACTTCTCTTTCTGTTCCCATCCTGCGCCAGGGCAATAAATGTCTCTTCCAGGAAAATAATTTTCGACATTCAAATACAAAGGATATTTCGGAAATGGACTCACTTGCGTTACTACTGAGGCTATTCTCAAATGAGTTCATTCTGGTGCTTCCAGAGTAATCAAAGCATTGGTCCAATTTGGGTTTGGAATTGTTCCAGGAGGTCTCCGCATCGTCTCCTCCCATCTTCTCGGGTGGGATTGGGTTTTATCCAGTTTTTACTGTTCAGTGGTGATGCTGTTTGTTTTATTTTAATTATTCATTCACGGGGCGTGACCACCTCAGGCCAGGCCACCATTTATTGCCCATCCCCAATTGCCCTCCAGAAGGAGCCACTTTCTTGAATCGCTGTAGTTGATATAGTGTAGGTACATCCACGGTGCTGTTAGGGAGATAGTTCCAGGATTTTGACCCAGTGACAGTGAAGGAACGGCCGATATATTTCCAAATCAGGACGGTGAATGACTTGGAGGAGAACGTCCAGGTGGTGGTGTCTCCAGGTGTCTCTGCTGCCCTTGTCCTTCTAGATGACAGTGGTTGTGGGTTTGGAAGGTGCTGCCCATTGAACCTTGGTGAGTCCCTGCTGCGCCTCTTGTAGATGGTACACACGGCTGCCACTGTGCATCATTAATGGGACAGGGGTGAATGCTGAGGTTTATGGATGGGTGAATATCAGGTGAGCTGCTTTGTTGAAATGGTTTTGAGTATCTTCAATGTTGCTGGAACTGTTCTTGGTTGTTTACCGAAGGATATCTATCCCAGCTGATGTTGGGTGGAATCATGCCTGACCTTGGGATTGCTTAGACAAGAAATGTACTCATCTGCCTAAATCCTGCCATTCCTCAGAATGCAAGGTTTAGATTTATAGAGGGAATGTTGTGGACTGTCTGTGCATTGTGAGAATTCCTGTCTTTGCTATCTGACTGACTGGCATTAATGCCACCAGCTTGGTGTTTGAGTACAAAACCCATCATAAATGTCAAAAGCAGGTTGTGAAGGGTAAGAGTGTGCTAATCACAATTACAGTTACAGATATCTGCCCCTTATTCAGTGAAAGAGGTTACCCTCTCTCCTATCCCTTGTCCAGTCATAAAATGATTCAGGAGACTATTTGCTGTGTTGTAATTCCATATACCCCCCATCATCGCATCCCCCCTTTCTCCTCCCCATTACCCCTGGTATCACACTCTCACCAACAACAGAAACCCACAGGACGGAGCAGCAAAGGGGCAGGGAGGGACAATGGGGCAATGGAGGAGTAAGGAGGGGTAATGGAGGAGCAGGAAGGGGTAATGAGGGGAAATGGAGGGGCAGGGAGTGACAATGGGCCAATGGAGGAATAGGGAGGGGCAATGGAGCAGTAGGGAGGGTAATGGAGCAATGGAAGGGCAAGGAGGGAGAATGAGAGACAACGGAGGGGCAATGAAGGGCAATGGAGGAATAGGGAATGAGGAGCAGGGAGGGACAATGGGGCAGGATGGGGGAGCAGAGAGGAGCAGGGACAATAGAGATTGATTTCTGGCTGAATTCAGTGGAATGGGCTGATTATATTAAAAGTTCAGCAGAGTTTTCTTCACTGCTGATTTTACCATATTGTCCTGGAATTCCCGTAAACATTTTCCTGTCAGTATCAATGGGACCTCAGATTATAATAAATTTGACACATTTTCCAGACTCTGGAAGTCAGTAAGTGTGGTTCTGTCGGAAAAAGTTTCATTCAATCAACAGCTCCAGTACTGAGAGCGAATCAGAGACAAATAAACTCCAGCTGTAAAAATGTCACATTTACAACAAACTTCCGCAAATAAATGGAATTATTATTAACTGTTTCTTTTTAAAGCAGATTGAGTTTGGAATTTGATGGTAACCCCCTCCTAATGGGACCCCCTGCACTGGAAACTGCATTCAAACAATTGCTCATTCTGCACTGGCTGGGAGGCTTTGAAGCCACGAGTACAACACACATCCCCTGCCCACAGAACCAACACCGGGCACTCGGAGTGTGAGTAAAGAGTGGATCACAGAGCGGGAAAGCGGGTGGGAGGGGGTGGGTAGGGAGTGGGGGTGGGGAGTGGGTGGGGGTGCACCACTCTCTCAAACACAGGGACAGCCTGGCCAGGCAGCTGGGCTTGGACCTTCCTATGTCGACAGTACCCACCTCTCCTGGTGCCAGGGACATTCCAATTGCCTTCCCACCTATCGAGGGACAGAGCTCCTGGAGCAGATTTTACTGGAAGATTGCTAAGAGGGCAGGACCGAGACACCATCAGCGCCGGGATCCGCATTTCGCCCTGAAGCCCAAGACTTTTCCAAGTTGGTAAGATGTTGCCTGTGGTGTTAGGGATGTGTGTGCAATGGGTAACAGACCATTGAAATCCCAACTGGCTGGCATGAGGATAGAACGATGTTAGTGGTGCTCCAACTGACGCTTGAGAAATGTCCATCAAATATTCCCCTTCAGCAGAATGTGCTGCCACAAACTGACCAAAACACTTCCATCTTACATTGTTTCCGAATCAGTAGATCCTTTTGAAGAGGGGCAAAGAATTCTCCAATTCTCACTCTATCAACAGCTGTACAAACAGAGGGATTGAGTTGTGATATTGCTGTGAAACGCTATTTAACATTGACCTATACAATGTTCAACAGCACCTTCCAAACCCCCAACCCCGACCATCGAGAAGGACAAGGGCAGCAGATACCTGGGAATGCCACCACCTGGAGATTCCCCTCCAGGCCGCTCACCATCCTGACTTGGAAATATATTGCCGTTCCTTCTCTGTCACTGGGTCAAAATCCAGGAGCTGCCTCCCAGCGCTGTGGGTATAGCTACACCACATGTACTGCAGCAAGAAGGCAGCTCACCACTGCCTTCTCAAGGGTAATTAGGAATGGGTAATAATAGGGGTGAGTTTACCAACATGCCATGTCTGAATTTTTAAAAATGTAACTGATAACATGTGAAACATGTTGGGATGGTTCTTACCCATGTGATCAGGTGTAGATCCTGTCAATGTTTTCTGCCCTTTGCCAGACTCCCATACCAGCCACACATGGTGCAGCAACAGGCAGTGACTATTCTGATCCGAGGATTGTGGGTGGACTCCATTTTGGCTGGGGTCCAATGCGGTGTCGGGAATTACGTTCCCCGGGCATCCCTGCCTCCAGCGCTGTATGGAAGTTTCTGGATTTTGTCTCTTTTCTTCCCAACAAGAACATGAGTGGAGTTGTTCGGCCAGAGCTAGGAACAGGCTGATCTCCCAGTATCCCGCAGCAAGCTGGGAATGAGGTCCATCATCCTCCTGTCCTCTTCATCTCACACTCCCATTCAGGGCCAGCTCTGTAATTACCTGCTCTGCTCTGCAACCCCTGGATCCAGCTGCAGAATCAGACCTTGAATGTGAAATATTATCTCCCCCAGTGCCAGCTGTGCTTCTCTGTGTCACAGTCTCACCTCTGAGGCAGAACGTTGTGAGGTTGTGAACTTCCTCAGTGATTAAAAATCTGGACTTCCTGCAATCTGGATTTATCACAGTGGTCAGCCTGTCCCTCCCTCCTGGCCAGCTGCTGCCAGTCCCACTGTGCCCATTTTGAGTCCCACACCCCAATCTGATTCAAAACCAATCAGGCACTTACCTGCCTGCCTCTTGCCAGGGTTCCTGGGTCCTGCAGGGGAAATCCCCCACCTCCAAGAGCTGTTGGCCAATCAGAGGTTTTGGTGCCAGAGGTGCCACTGGGGGTAGTGGCCACCACCGGTACTGCAGCAATTCCCAACACGGTCCCAGAGCTCAGATACACGAGAGCGGGTTCACCAGGGCCAATCAGGCAGGCCCCAGCAAGGGGAGGGGCTGTGGGGGAGGTGGGAAACAGGGGGAGCCTTCATGTGAGGACAGGCCCATTGGACACAGGGAACCCAAGCAGGAAGGACAAGCCCAGGTTGCTGATAGCCATGTCAAGGGTATGCCTGGCAGCTTTCCCACATGACGCGGTCTACCGGGACCCCATTCCAGTGCGAGTAAGATGAAACCCTTAATTTGACAACTTAAGGGCCTCAATTAGCCAAGGAATGGGAAGCTGCCCTTAACCCTTCCCATCCCAAATGTAAGACATTAGTTAGACCTCAGCTGGAATATTGTGTCCAGTTCTGGGCACCACACTATAGGAAGGATGTGAACTCATTGTGGAGAGTGCAGAGGATGTTTACAGGAATGGTTCCAGGGATAAGAAACTTCAGTTATGAGGAGAGATTGGAGAGGTTGGGACTGTTCTCCTTGGAGGGAAGAAAGCTGAGGGGAGATTTGACAAAGTAGAGAGGGAGATATTGTTCCTGCTTCTAAAAGCATCAAGAATGAGAGGGAACAGGTTTAAGGTAATTAGTAAAAGAAGTTAATGTGATGTGAGAAAATCTTTTCCACACAGCGAGTGGTTGGGGTCTGGAATGTTCTGCCTGGTAGTATGGTGGAGGCAGCTTCAATCGAGGCATTCGAGAGCACAATAGATGATGAATTGAATAGAAACAATGTGCAGGGATTCGGGGAAAAGGCAGGGGATTGGCACTAAGTAACGATGCTCCATTGGAGAGCTGGTGCAGACAGGATGGGCCAAATGGCCTCCTTCTGCCCTGGAACAATTCTGTGTTTCTCAAGCTGGGGAACATTGGGAAGTAGAGAATCCACAGGATCTCCACCTCACATGGCTCCTGCATTTCCTTTGACTCCACATCCATAAAGGGGTTGGAATTGCTCAGCAGGCAGTGCGAGGAGTGGGAGATTCTGGGAGGCCCCTTTCAAAACATCAAGAGGGACAGACAGTTAAATCATTTTGCGTTTGTTACTAAGGTAGGCAAGAGAAATGAATATTGAGCACACGGTTCTTGTCTCAAGTCCTAGAAGAAGCAAGTCAGTACTAATGCCCTGAACGCAGTAAGCATCAGGTTGGATAAGTGAACTTGAACTTCTCCCTCACTGGAAGGATTGAGCGGGAGTTAGCCCTCATCAGGCTAGCTTGAGTTAGAAACTCTGTGTGATTTGCCGTCTGTGAAGGTTAGAATTCTAAATCTCTAAAAAATGTCTTGTGAGGGATCATAAATTCTTCACAAATTGGAGTGCTGTAGAACAGGGCTGCGGTAGTTTTATAAACGAGTGCTTCTTATCTCTGTGTTGGAGTACATTTGGCACCAGTCCATCACACAGCACAGCTAACCCAGAAGGCCAAACTCATTTATAATGAATCCAGGCAGATAACACAACATCCAACTAGTTTTACAGCTTGCTCCCTCTCGAACTAAGACACCACAGCACAGGCAACACTTGCCCTTCCGTCCCCTTTCTAACAGGGAAGCTGTACAAAGCACCTCAAGTACCTTCAGTCTGACGTTTTGAGAGTCCACATCATTGGGATTGGGCTTTGGGAGTCAGTGAATCCGATTCATGGACCTGTTGATGGTGCAGTTATTAATTGCAACGCTGTACTTTGACCGAGTGTTGATTTGTGAATTCCCTGGTACACATCGTTAGTGTAACGAACAAACGAGCAGCTCCTGATATCCCCGCCCACTCATTATGGTGAAACCAGAATGTTCACAACCTCCTGTCCTATTTGATTCTGAATGGAGATTCCAGCCCCACATCCACTCCATCAAGACCATCCATTTCCATCTCAACGACATCTCTGATTTCCACATCTGCCTCAGTCTATCTGTTGCTGATTCCAAAGAGCCCGTGGCCAGTTTCCCCCTTTACCTCACTCTGTAAACATCAAACACTTTGCTGCCCAGATCTGAATTCACCCCTGACCCGTTCACCCCGTCCCCCTTGTGCTCACTGACTCCTAAACCAGCAATGAGTTGATTTTAAAATTCTCATCCATATTGAAGGGCCTTTGCGCCTGTTTAAGAAAAGCCTGAAATTTAACCCAACCCAATTTTGGGCTGTTAGGATACAGAATAAGAAGTTTAACAACACCAGGTTAAAGTCCAACAGGTTTATTTGGTAGCAAAAGCCACACAAGCTTTCGAGGCTCTGAGCCCCTTCTTCAGGTGAGTGGGAATTCTGTTCACAAACAGAACTTATAAAGACACAGACTCAATTTACATGAATAATGGTTGGAATGCGAATACTTACAACTAATCAAGTCTTTAAGAAACAAAACAATGGGAGTGGAGAGAGCATCAAGACAGGCTAAAAAGATGTGTATTGTCTCCAGACAAGACAGCCAGTGAAACTCTGCAGGTCCACGCAACTGTGGGAGTTACAAATAGTGTGACATAAACCCAATATCCCGGTTGAGGCCGTCCTTGTGTGTGCGGAACTTGGCTATCAGTTTCTGCTCAGCGACTCTGCGCTGTCGTGTGTCACGAAGGCCGCCTTGGAGAACGCTTACCCGAATATCAGAGGCCGAATGCCCGTGACCGCTGAAGTGCTCCCCAACAGGAAGAGAACAGTCTTGCCTGGTGATTGTCGAGCGGTGTTCATTCATCCGTTGTCGCAGCGTCTGCATAGTTTCCCCAATGTACCATGCCTCGGGACATCCTTTCTTGCAGCGTATCAGGTAGACAACGTTGGAACGTTGTGGCGCGTTGGAACGTTAAAGAAGCCATCCCCTACGGACAAGCCCTCCGTATACACAGGATCTGCTCGGATGAGGAGGATCGCAACAAACACCTCCAGACGCTGAAAGATGCCCTCATAAGAACAGGATATGGCGCTAGACTCATTGATCAACAGTTCCAACGCGCCACAGCGAAAAACCGCACCGACCTCCTCAGAAGACAAACACGGGACACAGTGGACAGAGTACCCTTCGTCGTCCAGTACTTCCCCGGAGCGGAGAAGCTACGGCATCTCCTCCGGAGCCTTCAACATGTCATTGATGAAGACGAACATCTCGCCAAGGCCATCCCCACACCCCCACTTCTTGCCTTCAAACAACCGCACAACCTCAAACAGACCATTGTCCGCAGCAAACTACCCAGCCTTCAGGAGAACAGTGACCAAGACACCACACAACCCTGCCACAGCAACCTCTGCAAGACGTGCCGGATCATCGACACAGATGCCATCATCTCACGTGAGAACAGCATCCACCAGGTACACGGTACATACTCTTGCAACTCGGCCAACGTTGTCTACCTGATACGCTGCAAGAAAGGATGTCCCGAGGCATGGTACATTGGGGAAACTATGCAGACGCTGCGACAACGGATGAATGAACACCGCTCGACAATCACCAGGCAAGACTGTTCTCTTCCTGTTGGGGAGCACTTCAGCGGTCACGGGCATTCGGCCTCTGATATTTGGGTAAGCGTTCTCCAAGGCGGCCTTCGCGACACACGACAGCGCAGAGTCGCTGAGCAGAAACTGATAGCCAAGTTCCGCACACACAAGGACGGCCTCAACCGGGATATTGGGTTTATGTCACACTATTTGTAACTCCCACAGTTGCGTGGACCTGCAGAGTTTCACTGGCTGTCTTGTCTGGAGACAATACACATCTTTTTAGCCTGTCTTGATGCTCTCTCCACTCCCATTGTTTTGTTTCTTAAAGACTGGATTAGTTGTAAGTATTCGCATTCCAACCATTATTCATGTAAATTGAGTCTGTGTCTTTATAAGTTCTGTTTGTGAACAGAATTCCCAATCACCTGAAGAAGGGGCTCAGAGCCTCGAAAGCTTGTGTGGCTTTTGCTACCAAATAAACCTGTTGGACTTTAACCTGGTGTTGTTAAACTTCTTACTGTGTTTACCCCAGTCCAACGCCGGCATCTCCACATCAAGGATACAGAATGTCAGTGCTTGAAACTGAACATTGTTACACCCGTTTCGCACCCAGGAAACGGGTATTAATTTTCAGTCGATAGTTTTTAAAATACAGATTCTATATGATGGGGTTGAAGAAACTGTGAAATTGAGTGCTGAATATTAGAGCAGTTGCTTTAGCTGTTTCTAAATATAAATTTATTTGGGACAATTGAGAGTGTTTAATCTTCTGAACCAAACTCTGGGTCCAGGCTTCACAGCAGTTCCAATGCCACAACCTGCTTTTCCCTTTTATGGCAGGGTTTACATTAGCAGCACCCTGATATTGTTCAGGAATGTGTTTGTGTAACTGCATTACACTCAACCTTTACCCAGGCTGACAGGAACTGGAGGGAGGGTGGGGTGGGAGGGGGAGACCGGGCGGGGGGGAGGGTGAGGGGGGGCATGGAGGGAAGAGTGGGACAGAGAGACTGGGCAGGGGAAAGAGCAGGGGGGAGGGTGAGGAGGGGCAGGGAGGGTGGGGTGGGAGGGGGAGACCAAGCAGGGGGAAGGGCAGGGGGGAGGGTGAGGAGAGGCAGGGAGGGAGGGAGGAGTGGGAGGGGGAATGTGGGGAGGGGGATGGGGAGGGGGGAGGGTGAGGAGAGGCAGGGAGGGTGGTGTGGGAGGGGGAGACCGGGCAGGGGGGGAGGGTGAGGAGGCGCAGGGAGGGTGGGGTGGGAGGGGGAGACCGGGCAGGGGGGAGGGCAGGGGGGAGGGTGAGGAGGGGCAGGGAGGGAGGGAGGAGTGGGAGGGGGAGTGCGGGGAGGGGGATGGGGAGTGCGGGGAGGGGGATGGGGAGGGGGGAGGGGGGAGGGGGAGGAGGGGCAGGGAGGGAGGGAGATGTACAGGGAAAGGGAAGGACAGCATGCTGCACTGGGTGAGGGTGAGCAGTGGGATGTGTCCCGCAGTGAGGGATGGTGATATTGTGAGGCTGGTGACAGTTGTCACTGTTTCACCAACAAACCCAACGAGACTCCGGGATTCGCTCCTTACCTCCTGCAGCTCAGTGGAGGAAATCACCTACAACTTTGACCAATAGCAGGAAGGGAAATCCCTTCCTCCTTTTGCAGTGCAGTCTGGGTGGGATGACATCACCAAGACTTTGCCACAAGGCCTGTCGGTAATTTCACTGCAGAAACACTCATCATCCATTCGTCTGATCCACTCGTGATCCACTTGCTCACTCTGAACCAATCAGTAGCTGGGTCCAAGAAGCTGAAAGACTTTTTGTGATCACAAGTTCCAGATGGAGAGTTCTGCTTAACCCCCTGCTCCGACTGACATCTGCAACACATCCTTCATATTGGTATATTCTCGGGGAGAAAACATTTCTGAGAGGTTTTGTGATGAGCAGAAGGAGCTTACCCTTCTCAGAGTACAATACACTGGTACCCATCTGGGTTCAAGTTCCACTCCAGGGCTTTGTGAATGAAAGGGTTAACATCAGAAGCTTACATGACTCCACGTGACTGAGAAGTAAGAAAGATCTGGAAGGAGGAGAATCTTCAACCTCATGAAGAGGTCTGAATGTGTAAAAACTGGCTGTAAATAAACTGGCTGTAAACGGTTTTGTGAAATTCCAGTCTGAAGCAGCATATCTGGGAGTACAGACAATCCCCAGAACTCCTGTCTAGACTCTGACCACACAACACAACATGGTGGCAGCATATAAAATATCCAACAGACCTCAAAAAAAATTACGGAAAGAGATCCTCGAATGAAGGACAAAAGATAAAGCAAGTTAAATCACACTAAGAAGTTGGAAAATCACTGGAGTGAAAGATACAAGCTGAGGCACAGACCCAGAGGAAGCCCAGGCCCCAAGCACAGAAACAGGAACAATTCCAGGGCTCAGTAGAAACATGTAATCTATCACTCCCAGAATCATTTCAGAGTGCAGAAGGCTCACATCAAACCCAGAACTGTGACAACTCGAGAAAAAGGTTCACAAGGTACAGAACAGCTTCAGAATTACCCCCCTCAAAAAGAACAAACTACTGACCACGTTTATAACATCGTTGGTCATTATTGTTTCAGTAGATTTGGTAGATTTGGTAGATTTTTCAGATAAAGCTCGGCACAACATCGTGGGCCGAAGGGCCTGTTCTGTGCTGTACTGTTCTATGTTCTATGTTCTAGATTTACCTTTGGAATTGTGTCCACTCCAGAGACTTTCCAGAGAACAATGTCTCACACTCTAGAAGGCATGGAAGGAGTAACGTGCCAAACAGACAACATTCTGAGAGATGTCTCCATGGGAGAAGAAGGTGATCCCAGTGTCAGAGCTTTCCCGAGAGTTTTACACAATTCAGGACTAACACTGAATGAAAAATGTGAGTTTGTCAAACCAATGATCAAGTTTCTGGGTCGTATGGTACAAGTCACTGGAATCATGGTTAATCCACAAAGATCAAAAGTAATCAGAGAATTTCCACAACCCCGGAACAACACTCAGCTTCAAAGATCCCTCGGGATGGTCAATCACATCGACAAGATCTGACCGAATGTATCAGCGATCAGGTGGGAGAACCTGGAATGGACTTATTTGAATTTAGGGGAAACTTTCCACCATTGTCATTGGTTACTACTCAGAGTGGATTGAGGTAAACAGATTGTGTGGTGTCTCAGCAGAAGCAGCCATCCAATTCCGCATGAGAAATTACATAACAAATATCCCGGACACTGTAGTGTCGGACAATGGGCCACAATTTGCTTCTGAGTTATTCCATTATTCCACAGATGAATGTAACCAGTTCACCGCACTATCCTCAAGCGAATGGAGAAGCTGGAAATCGGTGACAACTATCACATATTTATTGAGGAAAAATGAAGCCTGAACTCTTCCGGGTCATTGGACCTGACCAGTGCAGAATGGTCTCTCACCAAAATGGGGAGGAGATTGAGAACACAACTTCCATCTCTAGAACAAAAACTCAGACCCAATGTCACCACAACTGACAGCGTGAGGGTAAAACAGTGCGAGGAGGAACAGAGAACAACCAGACTCGGAACTTCAATCACAGACACAAGGCAGACCCGTTACCAGGGGCTCAGGGAGAGAGTACGGGTCTGAGACCAGCAGAGGGAAGGCAGCCTCACTGAAAAACCACCACCAACAAGATCATACAGGATTGAGACAGACGAGGAGTCTCTCCACAAGGACAAACCACAACATCTGAACAACCTTGGAGAGAAAGCCAATAGAATCCTGAGCAAACCACTCAGATCCTGGTGAAGCGAAAGATTTATTTCCGACTCTACAGCCACCAGGACAAGATCACTCACACCGACAGAAGGGAGAGTACAAAATAAACTCAACTTGAAAAGGAGATCAGAATGCACCTCACCATGTGAACTCTGAGACACTGGTCTCCACAGTTAAGAATACTGGCATTGGAACACAGGGGAAAATTCAATAAATTGGTATTTTTTTATTCATTGGTGGGACATGGGCATCGCTGGCTGGCCAATGTTTATTGCCCATCCCTAGTTGCCCTTGAGAAGGTGCTGGTGAGCAATTGTTACAACTGAGTGGCTTGCTAGGCCATTTCAGAGGGCAGTTGAGAATCAGCCACATTGCTGTGGCTCTGGAGTCACATGTAGGCCAGACCAGATAAAGATGGCAGATTTCCTTCCGGAAAGGACATTAGTGAACCAGATGGGTTTTTCCAACAATCGACAATGGTTTCATGGTCATCAGTAGATTCTTAATTCCAGATTTTTTTTATTGAATTCAAATTCCATCATCTGCTGTGGCGGGATTCGAACCCGGGTCCCCAGAACATTAGCTGAGTTTCTGGATTAAAAGTCTAGCAATAATGCCACTAGGCCATCGCCTCCCCAATCTGG
Organism: Mustelus asterias; assembly: GCF_964213995.1. Lineage (NCBI taxonomy): Eukaryota > Metazoa > Chordata > Chondrichthyes > Carcharhiniformes > Triakidae > Mustelus > Mustelus asterias. The sequence goes on from NC_135825.1 coordinate 948,928, forward strand.
GATGAGTTGTCCGATGGTGAGAGGTTGAGAAAATGGAACCTATCTTCTCTGAAGTTGAGAAGGATGTGAGGTGATCTCATTGAAACATTCAAGATTCTGTAGGGGTTTGAAAGGGTAGACACTGATTTTTAAATAACTGTTTATTCAATGTTAATTAAGGGGAGAAATAATTCACACAAATGTGTAAAAGTTCATTGAGATCTGGACAGAGCAGAAAAGCCGCTAATCTCATTAACAATTGCCCTCTATTTAATTCTGTAACTGATGGATGATTCCCAGCACACTCTGAGCTCCTCATGTCCATGGCAGCTAATGGCAAGACTTTGTTTCCTAACCCTCTCCATCCTTGAAACCGAGTTATTCCAGTCCTGATGCTGGGCTGCTTTGCTTTGCCCAAGAGCTGCAGTGTTATTCTCAAAAAGGTTCCATTCAAGTGTGTGCGGAATCTGCACGTTCTCCCCATGTCTGCGTGGGTTTCCTCTGGGTGCTCCAGTTTCCTCCCAGAGTCCAAAAAGATGTTCAGGTTAGGGTGCATTCGTTTTCAAAAGGAAATTGGATAATTGTTTGAAGAGAACAAAGGCAGGGTTATGGTGGGAGAACGTGACTCGCTGAGTTGCTGTTGCAGAGAGTTGGCACAAAGATGGCCAGAATGGCCTCGCTCTGTATTGTAGTCATTCTAATGAAGATATAAAATCAACGGTAATGAGAAAGACAGAGTAACACAGAAATAGAGAGAGATATGGAGGAGGTAGATACAAGAAGGCAGGCAAGCAGAGAAAATAGTGGAAACTGCAAGACAGAGAGATGCAGCTTCAGCATGTTTGAGGAAAGGTTTTGCAGTATTGCGAATGTGAGGGAGTGAGAAATGTGTTTCTGATTAACCACACACAGTGAGTTGAATCTGGAGCTGTTCTGATTGGCCAGCTATTTGCTGGTTGCCATCTCTCAGTGGAACCCAGGCAAACAAACACACGATCGGATTACTGTAACGAACAATAAGATGTTTAAATACGCAGAAAAATAGCTTTGGCAGCTTATGCGAAATACTTGCTGATTGTACATAATGTCTGAGTGTCTGGGCCACCTGTGTTAGTGCAGAGCGACGTACAAACTTTATTACAAATTACTCGGTAACTATCTGCAGAAGGATTCTCCTGCCTTTAGCTGAACTTTGACTCTGTTTTCCTCCTGCATCAATTTAAATTTCAATGGATTTCTTGGAGGAAAACCTATTACCATAATAATGCATGTCAAAAGCAGCAGAAAATCCTTGTAATGTAACATGTGTGTCCAATGTATTCATCCCTTTTCCTCCCTCCCTCTTTCTCGCCTTGAGTGCTGTTGACATTTCTGTCATATCCAATGGATGTTTATTCTCCTCATGTATCACCCGCTGAAACCAACGCACTGCCAATGCTGCAAAGCTGGAATAAAACAGAAAGTTCTGGAAAGATTCAGCCGGTCTGGCAGCGTGTGTGGAGAGAGAAACAGTCAATGGCCACGAACCTCCCATCCCGCTGTGTTTTAGGCAGGGGGACGGGGAGAGGAGGGGGTGACCCCTTGGCGTCGGCACTTGGGCAGTGCCAGCCTGGGCTCCCTGGCACTGCCCAAGGGGAAAAGTGTCCATGCCCGGGGCCATCTTGGCACTGCCCACCGGGCATGGGGCAGTTCCAAAGGGGAGGGGCCTATTGGAGCGTGGCCTAGGGGGCAATCGGTTGGGGTGGGGGGTCCCGCTGCTACGCTGCAGTCGGGATAGGTCGGGAAAGGAGAGAGGCCAGTGACTGGGGTGAGCTGGTGGCGGGAGTGGTGGGGGAGGGGGGGGGTGGCGGGGGGAGTTGGAGCTGGGGTACAGGATGGGTGGTGTACTGGATGGGTGGGGTACAGGATGGGTGGTGTACAGGATGGGTGGGGTTCAGGCTGGGTGGAGTACAGGATGGGCGGGGTACAGGATGGGCGGGGTACAGGATGGGTGGGGTACAGGATGGGTGGGGTACAGGATGGGTGGGGTACAGGATGGGGGGGGAACAGGATGGGTGGGGTTCAGGATGGGTGGGGTTCAGGATGGGTGGGGTACAGGATGGGTGGGGTACAGGATGGGTGGGGTTTAGGATGGGTGGGGTACAGGATGGGTGGGGTACAGGATGGGCGGGGTACAGGATGGGCGGGGTACAGGATGGGTGGGGTACAGGATGGGTGGGGTACAGGATGGGTGGGGTACAGGATGGGTGGGGTACAGGACGGGCGGGGTTTAGGATGGGTGGGGTACAGGATGGGCGGGGTACAGGATGGGTGGGGTACAGGATGGGTGGGGTACAGGATGGGTGGGGTACAGGATGGGTGGGGTACAGGATGGGTGGGGTTCAGGATGGGTGGGGTTCAGGATGGGTGGGGTACAGGATGGGTGGGGTACAGGATGGGTGGGGTACAGGATGGGTGGGGTACAGGATGGGTGGGGTTCAGGATGGGTGGGGTTCAGGATGGGTGGGGTACAGGATGGGTGGGGTACAGGATGGGCGGGGTACAGGATGGGCGGGGTACAGGATGGGTGGGGTACAGGATGGGTGGGGTACAGGATGGGTGGGGTACAGGATGGGTGGGGTACAGGACGGGCGGGGTTTAGGATGGGTGGGGTACAGGATGGGCGGGGTACAGGATGGGTGGGGTACAGGACGGGCAGGGTTTAGGACGGGTGGGGTTCAGGATGCGTGGGGTTCAGGATGGGTGGGGTACAGAATGGGTGGGGTACAGGATGGGCGGGGTACAGGATGGGCGGGGTTCAGGCTGGGTGGGGTACAGGATGGGTGGGGTACAGGATGGGCGGGGTACAGGATGGGCGGGGTTCAGGCTGGGTGGGGTACAGGATGGGTGGGGTACAGGATGGGCGGGGTTCAGGATGGGTGGGGTACAGGATGGGCGGGGTACAGGATGGGCGGGGTTTAGGATGGGTGGGGTTCAGGATGGGTGGGGTTCAGGCTGGTGGGGTTCAGGCTGGTGGGGTACAGAATGGGCGGGGTACAGGATGGGTGGGGTACAGGATGGCTGGGGTACAGGATGGGTGGGGTACAGGATGGGCGGGGTACAGGATGGATGGGGTACAGGATGGGCGGGGTACAGGATGGGCGGGGTACAGGATGGGTGGGGTACAGGATGGGTGGGGTACAGGATGGGCGGGGTACAGGATGGATGGGGTACAGGATGGGCGGGGTACAGGATGGGCGGGGTACAGGATGGGCGGGGTACAGGATGGGCGGGGTACAGGATGGGCGGGGTACAGGATGGGCGGGGTTTAGGCTGGGCGGGGTACAGGATGGGCGGGGTTTAGGCTGGGCGGGGTACAGGATGGGCGGGGTACAGGATGGGCGGGGTTTAGGATGGGTGGGGTTCAGGATGGGTGGGGTTCAGGCTGGTGGGGTTCAGGCTGGTGGGGTACAGAATGGGCGGGGTACAGGATGGGCGGGGTACAGGATGGGCGGGGTACAGGATGGGCGGGGTACAGGATGGGCGGGGTACAGGATGGGCGGGGTTTAGGCTGGGCGGGGTACAGGATGGGCGGGGTTTAGGCTGGGCGGGGTACAGGATGGGCGGGGTTTAGGCTGGGCGGGGTACAGGATGGGCGGGGTTTAGGCTGGGCGGGGTACAGGATGGGCGGGGTACAGGATGGGCGGGTACAGGATGGGCGGGGTTTAGGCTGGGCGGGGTACAGGATGGGCGGGGTACAGGATGGGCGGGTACAGGATGGGCGGGGTTTAGGCTGGGCGGGGTACAGGATGGGCGGGGTTTAGGCTGGGCGGGGTACAGGATGGGCGGGGTACAGGATGGATTCGAGCTGGGCTGGACTGGGATAGGTTCAGCTGTCGAAAACCCTCACTGGACTCTGCGCAGAAATTAAAGTAAGGCCCAATAATGTCATTAGAACTTGCTGCATTAATATCAGAAAGAATCACATTGTCTCCGAATATACATCTGCACTGTCAGTGGGTCAGTACTGAGGGAGTGCCGCACTGTCAGAGGGTCAGTACTGAGGGAGTGCTGCACTGTCAGAGGGTCAGTACTGAGGGAGTGCCGCACTGTCAGAGGGTCAGTGCTGAGGGAGTGCCGCACTGTCAGAGGGTCAGTACTGAGGGAGTGCTGCACTGTCAGAGGGTCAGTACTGAGGGAGTGCTGCACTGTCAGAGGGTCAGTACTGAGGGAGTGCTGCACTGTCAGAGGGTCAGTACTGAGAGAGTGTCGCACTGTCAGAGGATCAGTACTGGGGGAGTGCCGCTCTGTCAGAGGGTCAGTACTGAGGGAGTGCCGCTCTGTCAGAGGGTCAGTACTGAGAGAGTGTCGCACTGTCAGAGGATCAGTACTGGGGGAGTGCCGCTCTGTCAGAGGGTCAGTACTGAGGGAGTGCCGCACTGTCAGAGGGTCAGTGCTGAGGGAGTGCCGCACTGTCAGAGGGTCAGTGCTGAGGAAGTGCCGCACTGTCAGAGGGTCAGTACTGAGGGAGTGCCGCACTGTCAGAGGGTCAGTACTGAGGGAGTGCCGCACTGTCAGAGGCTCAATACTTAGGGAGTGCCGCACTGTCAGAGGGTCAGTACTGAGGGAGTGCTGCACTGTCAGAGGGTCAGTACTGAGGGAGTGCTGCACTGTCAGAGGCTCAGTACTGAGGGAGTGCCGCACTGTCAGAGGGTCAGTACTGAGGGAGTGCTGCACTGTTGAAGGTACAGCTTTCAGATGAGGCTTTAAATAAAGATTATTTCTTTCCACCCCACCCATTGTAAACCATTGTTTGTGATGACTTTGAATTTGGGGAGCTCTCCCTTGTGTCTTGGCCAATGTTTATCCATTGTGAAGCAGGATTTCCTGCTTCTTATCACATTGCCATTTATGGGAGCTTGCTGTGCACAAATGGGCTGATGTATTTCCTATATTACAGCAGTGAGTACACGGCAAAGGTACCTCATTGGCAATGAAGAGCTTGCAGGGCATCGTGAGGTCAGGAATTTCAGCCTTGCTTCTTTTTAAACAATATTTGCATTATTTCCTTTCTTCCGTGTCTCACAGCTTTGAAGCAAATCCTTCCACATCTCCGTCTGTCTTCTGGCTAGGTCACTTCTTTCATATGTCTGTCTCAGGCTCCAGACGTACTCCCATATCACCAGCGAACCCAAAACAAACCAACTGAAATCCCATTTAACTTTTAAGAGTCTCAGGAGGGCAGGTAGTCAATTTCTGTCTAAACACCAAGAAAGAAATGAGAGGCTGTGGTATCAGAGATTGGGACTGGAGCCACAGCAGATTGTATTACATGAGTGCTTCAGTATGTGAAGAAATGATTTTTGCAGTGTTTATATTGACTCTTTGTGATCCCGAGGGTCTGTGTGGGCCTCTGTATCACAGGTGCAGTGTTTCACTGACGTATAAAACCTGATTCCCTATCCAGTAAGGAACTACTCTTAAAAATATGTATCTGGATATAAAAAAGGAATTGTCTACATTATCCAAATATTGCCACAGCTTTTCTGGGTTTACTTTGCGAGGATGAAAGAGATTGTGCAAAGTGTAGATCCTTCCTTTCCATCGCTCCTTCTACTCTTTTTGCTTCATTTTCTCTCCGCAGTTAATTTGCTGCTGCTGTTTTTCACAACCCTTTCACTAACGTTCTCATGTGAGACTCTGCCTCCATCCAGTGAAAGCCAGGAGCTGGTTGGGTGACTGAGACACCCAGTGTTGAACTGAGACTGAAACATTTTAGCAGGGGTTCCTGTCGGGTTACAGGGTCAGTCAGCTGATATTCCCAGTGTTTTTGACTTATCGTTTGATTAACCCCAATTTTATAATAGGGTGCGAGGGGTTAGGGTGATGAGGTTGGGGGCTGATGTACAGGGGAGAGTGTGGGTGGGGTGCATTAGGGAGAGCTCAGTGTGAGACTTTAGCCACTTTCACTTTGTTAGAAACATTGTTGGACTCAGTCCCTCCTTAAGAAGCTGTGAACAACATCATATCAGAAAATGATCGCGAAGGAGGCAGTTCAGCCTATCTTGTCTGTGCTAGCTCTTTGAACAATTGCTCATTGTTGGTAACTCCATTCGAGGATGGCTTTTACTCGGAGTGTTGAGTTTCTGCCGTAGGTATTCATGAGACTGAACAGGCTGATTCTCCACCCCGCTGATCTTTGGGTAATGGGGTGGAATGTCCAATGAGGTGATGGGACCAGGAGTTCAGGATTTTCTTCCTTTTCTCTCCTTTGTCACTGCTCTGCCTCATCATTAAGATGCTGGGACACTGTGTGATTTAGCTTGATGGACAAGTTGTCATCATTCTGAAAGATTGTAGCAAGTTCCTCCCAGTCATTAATGTCAATGTCCTTGTGCTTCAAGGAGGTCTTCAGTGCGGTTTCCTCGTCCTTGGCTGGAACGCCGGCCGTTGAGAGCGGGTAAATCAGGAGTGGGAGGAATCATCTTTTGACATCCGGGCACTCTGTGCTGTCCACTAAAGGTGGTTTTGCAGGAGTTTTGCCGAATACTTGTTGATCTGGTTTCGGGATAATAGAGTGTTTGTTTGAGGGTTCTCTCACTAAATCGGAGGGTGTGGGGGAGCCGATGCTGGAGCTTTTCTCGAGTGTTTCAGTGTCTTGTTGATACATTGTCCAGGTCTCACTGCAGTGCAGCAATGTGGCACTGACACCACTCTGCACACGGGGCCTTTTGTTGAAGCCGGAGGTTTCTGACGTCAAACACTTGCTGCCGTCAATGGCGGAACTGGCCCAGCTGATCCAGTCTTGGATCTCATCATGAATTCTCTCCTGTTGAAAGAGGTGGTTGTAAAGAGATGGCAAATGTGCAACCTGTTCCCGACTCTCCCCTCTGTGGGGGGTGGAACATTTGGCCAATCAGATGTGGGTTGATAGGAGTTTTGTTTTGGCAACATTCAAGAATGGGCAAAATCTAAAATTATTGCGAGTGGAGAGGGCAACGAGAGATGGGCAATAAATGCTGGCCAGCCAGTGACGCCCACGTCCCATGAATGATAACAATTGAAACACAGGGGCAGTGACATTAATGACTAGGGGTGGCACAGTGGTTAGGGGTGGCACGGTGGCACAGTGGTTCGGGGTGGCACGGTGGCACAGTGGTTAGGGGCGGCACAGTGGCACAGTGGTTAGGGGTGGCACGGTGGCACAGTGGTTAGGGGTGGCACGGTGGCACAGTGGTTAGGGGTGGCACGGTGGCACAGTGGTTAGGGGTGGCACGGTGGCACAGTGGTTAGGGGCAGCACGGTGGCACAGTGGTTAGGGGTGGCATGGTGGCACAGTGGTTAGCACTGCTGCTTCACAGCGCCAGGAACCCGGGTTCGATTCCCGGCTTGGGTCACTGGCTGTGTGGAGTCTGCATGTTCTCCCTGTGTCTGCGTGGGTTTCCTCCCACTTTCTGAAAGACGTGCTGGTTAGGTGCATTGACCCGAACAGATACTAGAGAGTGGCGGCTAGGGGAATTTCACAGTAACTTCATTGCAGTGTTAATGTAAGCCTTACTTGTGGCTTATAAATAAACTTTACTTTTATTTTACTTTATATAGTTCGCAAACCCAAATATACTTGTTCTGATTTGGATTAACAGCTTTGCAGCTTCCGGTTAGATTTTGTAGAGAGAGAGAGAGCTGCTTGTAGGCTGCTAGCTTTAACCAGCCTCTCCAGCAACTACACTTTTTAAAATGAAAATGAAGCTGTTTTTCTGCTACAAGCCTAACTGCTCCCATTAACCCATGACTCGGCCAACCTAATCTGAACCCCCCAGGAAAACCTAAGTAAACAATGGTGCATTAACTCTACAATGTAACACATTCCTAACTAAAACGAGTTATTATTCTGCTTTTTCAGCATCTGCTGCATTCCCACCAGACAAACTGACTGCTTTGCAGAAAAACATGGAATCTTAAAGTAGTCCCCCGAACACAAAATATATAAAATATAAAAAACAGTATAATCACGGTAAGCTGTCAGAGAAATGTCACGAGTCGTTCATTGCTATAACTGGAGAGTTCTGGCAGTGCATCCAGGATAATATTCCAAATAGCAAACCCAACTCTGTGGACATCAGGGTCACTGTCAGCCTTTCCTCTCCAGTAGAAGGTGTATTCCTGTTTGTTCTTTCAGCTGCCCCTCCCAGGAAGGTGGCTCTCACTGAGAGCAGCAATGTTAATTTAGAGTCTCAGTAGCTGACATGATACGATTGGAGCTCTTTCTGGATGGCCACTCTTGAGATTGTCCATGAGTGTTCCAATATTCACGTTGCAAAATTGAAGGTTTTCTTTCTTTGACCATGAAGATGGTGCTGCCGCAGGGTACGGTTCCCCAGCCTGGAGAAAGTGGGACAACCTATTTTTAGGGCACCTTTCCCAGCCCTCTCCCCATTGGTGTGAGCAGAGGGTATCCTGAAAGGAACGGCTCAGACACAGATGCTGCTGCCCAAAGACACATCTGTCCCAACACAGGTGTCCAACCATTTTCATGTATCTGTCGCCTGTGTGCAGATTCTTGGCTCAGACTCACAGACCTGTCCCTGTCACCAATTCTCCATCAGAACAGCACTTGGCAAATGGAGACTGGTAGAAGTTGCCAGTGACCTGGTTTAACCTGGGGACCTTGGGGTGCTGCAGACAATTTTGATAGATTGGTGATGAAATTTTTGGGATGTGCCACACAGCGATGACGGGACTACCTTGACACCTCAGGCCTCTTCCACCTTCTCCGCTCGGAGACAGAGTCTTCCTTTACCTGTTCTGCTGTTGAGAACTTTGGGTCACACATTGTCTGGCATTTCCCCCAACCTTGTCCCCATGGGTGGTCCGACCAGGACAAAGGAACTGCTGATGATGTAATATTATGGTATTCAGAAGGGTTAACGCAGAACTGGGTAAAAGTAACACCACCCCCACTCTGATGGAGAGAGTTACATGGGAGTGGTGGTGTGTAATAGTGAGCCTGGCAGATATTGGCACCTTGTCAGGACTGTGTCCAAAGTGTTTATATGTTGTTCTGTGTGATTAATAAACAGCTATCGTTCAGCCAAACAAGTCTCTGAACCTCTTCATCGGACAACAGACAGCATCGCTCTCCACCATGTCACGGTGGCCATCCATGAGGGTGAAGATTTCCTTCTGTCGCTCTTTCAGAAAACACATTCCAGATAAAATCATCCTGCTGCGTTAAAATATTTTCCTCATGCTCTCCTCTGATTCCTTTGTCAATTATCTGACCTTTGTTTACTGATCCCACTGCCAATGGGTCTTCCACACCTCTATCCAATCGCTCTCTAACCTTCCCTGCTTCAAGGAGAACAATCCCAGCTATTCGAGTTCCTCCATGAACCTGAAGACCCTCATCGCTGGAACCATCCCAGTAAATCCAGTCTGCACCCTCTCCAACGCATTCACATCCTTCCTAAAGTGCGTGCAAAACTGAACACAGGCCTCCAGCTGAGACCTTCTGAAACATTTTAGCTGAAGTGTCATATCTCCAGCGAGCGTTGTAAATATTCCAAGTGCTGATATATACTATCAACTTTGAATTTATCGGTATTTACAGAGATTTCTGTGAGCATGTCAATCCACACAAACAATTTTTGTTTTATTCCTTCATGGGATGTAATGCCGCTGGCAAAGCCAACGTCTGTTACCCGTCCCTAGTTACCCTTGAACTGAATATTTCGGAGGCCAGCTAAGAATCAACCACATTGCTGTGGATCTGGAGTCACATGTAGGCCAGGCCAGGTAAGGACGGCAGATTTCCTTCCCTAAAGGCGATTAGTGAAACAGATAAATATTTATGATAGTTTCATGGTCATCTTTACTGAGGCTAGCTGTCCATTCCAGATTTATTAATTAAATTTGAATTCCACCAGCTGCCGTGGTGGGATTTGAACCCAGGACCCCAGAGCATTAGCCTTGGCCTCTGGATTACCAGTCCAGTGATATTACCATAATGTCACCATCTCCCACTTGTAACTACAGGCCGAAGGACGTGCTGGTTAGATGCATTGACCATGCTAAATTCTCCCTCAGTGTACCTGAACAGGCACCGGAGTGTGGCGACTAGGGGAATTTCACAGTAACTTCATTGCGGTGTTAATGTAACCTTACTTGTGACTCATAAATAAACTTAAAACTTACTGGAGTGGAACATAGGAACATAGGAATTAGGAGCAGAAGTCGGCAAATTCAGCCCTTCGAGCCTGCTCCGCCATTCAGTCAGATAATGGCTGATCGCTCCCTGGTCTCAAATCCAACTCCCCACTGCTCTCCATATCCCTTTATCTTTTTTATTAGACATATATCTGTCTCCTTCTTGAAACCATTCAACGATTCAGACTCCACTGCGCGATGGGGCAGCGAGTTCCACAAATTCACCACCCTCTGTGAGATAGTGGCACAGTGGTGAGCACTGCTGCCTGTCAGCGCCAGGGACCCGGGGTTCGATTCCCAACTTGGGTCACTGTCTGTGGGGAGTTTGCACGTTCTCCCCGTGTCTGCGTGGGTTTCCTCCAGATGCTCCGGTTTCCTCCCACAGTCTGAAAGATGTGCTGGTTAGGTGGATTGACTGTGCTAAATTCTCCCTCAGTGTTCCTGAACAGGCGCCGGAGTGTGGCGACAAGGGGATTTTCACAGTAACTTCATTGCAGTGTTAATGTAAGCCTATTTGTGACATTAATAAATAAACTTTTACTTTAAGTATTTCCTCCTCATCTTAGTTGTAAATCTACCACCTCTCAACCAATACCTATGATTCTTGTTCGAGATTGCCCCACAAGAGGAAACATTTGGTCTACATTGACTTTATCAATCCCTGTTAAAGTTTTGTTTACCTCGATCAGGTTCCCTCTCATCCTTCTAAGCTCCAACGAGTACAAGCCCAAACTGTTTAATCTCTCCTCATACGTCAATCCCTTTGTCCCCGGAATCAACCTGGTGAACCTCCTCTGAACTGTCTCCAATGCCACAACATCCTTCCTCAAATAAGGAGACCAAAACTGGGCACAATACTCCAGATGTGGTCTCACCAAGAGAATATAAAGATTCTACAGATGGATATAGATAGGCTAGGAGAATGGGCCAAAATTTGGCAGATGGAGTTTAAAGTGGATAAATGTGAGGTTGTCCATTTTGGCAGAAAAAGTAGAAAGACAAATTATTACCTAAATGGAAAGTAGATTCAAAATGCATCTGGGCAGAGGGATCTGGGTGTCCTTGTTCTGGGCAGAGGGATCTGGGTGTCTATGTTCATGAAGCGTGGAAAGTCGGTTTGCAGGTGCAGCACGTAATAAAAAAGGCCAATGGGATGTTGGCATTTATTGCAAAGGGCCTGGAGTATAAAAATAGAGAAATGTTGTTGCAATAGAATCTTTATATCCTCTTCACTGAGTGTTTTACCACCTAGTTTAGTATCATCTGCAGATTTTGCTATGTTACACTCTGTCCCTGCTTGGAGATCATTTATATTTATTTAATTTGTAAGCAGTATTGACATACATATTACATTAAAGCAAGTTTCCAGACCAGATAAATCAAATGCTCCCCAAAACTAGATGTTTGAGATGTGGAGAAGGGAATTTGATTCAGGGAGACTGGGGTTGATGCAAGAAAAAGGGCTGGAGGGTGACAGAGACATTAAAAGTATTGTTTAATAATGTAGAAAATAAATTTAAGGGGTAAAATTCAATCTTGGAGGGGACATGGAAGAAAGGCTAGTAAATTACTGACTGGAGAAAGGGGATAAATACCTGATAACCCTCGTGTAGCACCCAGTTTGTGCCCTCATTGAAGATGAAATTTCCTACATTGGTCAAGTAGGAGGGTCAATGGTTGAGTGATTGGACAACCCCATTCTGACTCAGATGGAGTGCATTTGATAGGCCAAAAGGCCTTTTCCCTGCAGAGCCTTTCATGTGTTATTTAAACAGTCAGAGATTTAGCATGATCCAATCTGGGGTATAGAGGAGATCTCTTGCTTTTCCTGCCTCCACAGTCAGCCTCTCATGAGCCATTTAATGGCCTTTGGTTTCAGATTGGAGAAGTTTGACCACAGTACAAGCGGGGATTTGACCATGGGAGGAAACTGGCTGATCAGGCCATGCACACCTGACTGACTCCATGTCCTAACCAACCTCCTGACCTGGGATGTTGATCACTATATTGGACCCGTCCATTCGGGCTCTCAAGTTGACTTGGACACAGTCAGGATGGTTTCATCACATGACCACCCTCCTCCAGTGACTCCTTCCCCCAGTCTCTTACTATTGGCCAACCAACACATTCATCAACATGTCCCCAGCAAACCTCTGATTGGATCATTCTTCACAGCCAATCAAAGAGACTTTCCTCCCTCTCTAATGTTTTTATAACTAAAGTGTTCAGAGAAAATCCTTCATAATGTTCTGATAATTTGCTCTCCCAGGTTCTTTGCTTTAGGAGATTAATCTTCAATTCCAGGAGATTTTCTGATAATCCGGGAGAATTGGCAACCACCACCTACACTTCTCCAAATCCTCGGTCTTTATGTTGAATTTAAAGGGTGTGGAGAAGAAAGACTTGGACAGAGAGGCTTGTGCTGGAATTGAGCAGTGGGAAACTTTGCTCAGATCCCGTTTTCAGGAAGCTCCGCTTTGATTTTCTTTCTCGGTTTTTAGTGGAGCCACATTTCCTTTCGCCATTCGATTGGAGCAGGAGATTGGTGAATTTCACGCTTCCCATTTCACATCCAGTTGGCCCGGATTTGATGGCAGTTCATTCACCAGGAATATTTTCCATTCAAACCACTGCACATGGGTGGCCTTGGCATCAAACAATGCAGACAAGCCATAAATATCTCTATCTACAGGGAAATATTCCAAATCACTATGGATTAATAATCCCTGGTGTAACAATCTCCTCGGAACTGTGCATACATTTGATTCTATTGTTTATGAAATATAGTTAATAAAAATCTCGCACTGGAAATGATCATGAAAGTTTAAATTAAAAACATTGATGTGTAAATCGCATTCCTTGTGTTCAGAAGAAAATTGAGGAACTGCAGTGATGCTGGATGGTGGGCTGCTGGACCTCACTGCTAGCTCGCTGTGTTAGTTCAATATCTGTCTGTGTTTTATGGAGTAGCACTGTGCAGAAGAATGTCATACAAGCACATCAAGACTAGAAATTCGATAGCACTGCACATAATTTTCAGAAATAAAATAAAGATTTGCACTTCTAATGTGGTTTCCATGACCTCAGGACACCCCAGAGTGTTTTATAGTCAATGAAGTCAAACCAGCCTCCCATCCACTGACTCTGTCTACACTTCCCGCTGCCTCGGCAAAGCAGCCAGCATAATTAAGGACCCCAGGCACCCCGGACATTCTCTCTTCCACCTTCTTCCTTTGGGAAAAAGATACAAAAGTCTGAGGTCACGTACCAACCGACTCAAGAACAGCTTCTTCCCTGCTGCTGTCAGATTTTTGAATGGACCTACCTCGCATTAAGTTGATCTTTCTCTACACCCTAGCTATGACTGTAACACTACATTCTGCACTCTCTTGTTTCCTTCTCTATGAACGGTATGCTTTGTCTGTATAGCGTGCAAGAAACAATACTTTTCACTGTATGTTAATACATGTGACAATAATAAATCAACTCAAATCAAAAGTATTTTCTGAAGCATGGTCACTGTTGCAGCAGCCAATTTCTGGGCAGCAAGATCCCACTAGCAACATTTAGATGATCCGACAATCTTTTTTAGCGATGTTAATTGTGGGATAAATATTATTTGGACTGCTCTGCATGTCTTTGGACAATGCCACGCCATCCTTTAAATTGGCAAAATTCCAAATTGGACGAGATGGTGATGTAGTGGTTACGTCACTAGACTAGTAACATTAATCCCCTGGGGAATTTGGGATCAAATCCCACCACGGCCGTTGGTGAAATTTAAATTCAATTCATAGGCCGGAATTCTGTGCCGTTTACGCCGGTGGGATTCTCCAGTTCCGCGCCGGAAGTGCACCCCCACCTGTGGGTTTCCCGCCGGTGTGGGGTGACGTCAGTGGGAATTCCCATTGACAGCTGCGGGACCAGAGAATCCCATCGCTAGCTGGGCTGGGAAGCTGGAGAATCTCACCCATAAAGTCTGTGCTTGAAAGCTAGTCTCATTAATAGTCACTATGAAACTGACATTGATTGTTGCTACTAACTTATCTGGTTCACTCATGCCGTCTAAGGAAGGAAATCTGCTGTCCTTACCTGGCCTGACCTACATGTAACTCGAGATCTGCAGCAATGTGGTTGACTCTTAACTGCCCTCTGAAATGGTCTAACAATCCTCTGAGTTCAAGGGCAATTAGGGATGGACAACACATTTTAGCCTTGCCGGAATGCCCACATCCCATGACAGAATAAATTGTGTTTAAGTCACCAGCCAATCCCTAATTGCCCTTGAACCGAGTGACTTTATGGATAAGAATCAACCACATTGTTGGGTGTGGAGAGTCCGATGTAGTTCAGACCAGGTAAGGGCAGCAGATTTCCTTCTCGAGAGCATTCATGAACCAGATGGGTTTTTGCAACAATCAATGCGAGTTTCAGAGTCCTCCTTTCAATTTCAGATTTATGGATTGAATTCAAATTCCACGGGTTGCTATGGTGGGATTCGAACCCCTGTTTCCGAGCATTAGCCTGCGCCTTGGGATTCCTCAGCCAGTGGCATTAACACTACACCAGCATCTCCCCACAACTCACTGCCCCTAAACTGTGAACCTAAAGAGAATGTGAACCTATTTATCTCCTCTGAAAGCTGTAACCCTCTAGGCCTTCAATCTGTAATCACCAACTCTTGACCTAATTTCTGTTCTTTAACTGATAGCATCTTGCACTCTGCCCTTTGCCCTTTACTAAGTTTCTGAAAAGGGAAAACAGCAAACATATCCTTTATGACTTTCGGTCTTTCCTTTAACGTTTAGATTAAGTTCCCTGATCCAATAACACAAAGGGTTGCTTGGAGATGGAGCTGCGACACTTTATTCTTTGACCCACATTTCGAAGGAGAACAGTTCCCTGCTGGGAGTCTGAGGTCAGTGAATTCACCATTATTTCTCTTGCATCCCAAGGCCTTATCAAGGAGGCACGGTGATATCAGAGACAGGTGTTATATTGACTGGTTTACTTTAATCCCGTAGTTTAACCATGGTAGTTACCGGATAGCTACAGCCCGACCCGAGGATTTATTTATTATCTTATACTCCAAATGTTTCATCAAAACAGGCTGTAAATCCGGGATATATTTCCTGTTGTGTCATTGGTCTTCACGTTTAGAATTTGCTTCACAAGCAAAGATTTCAACAACAACTGGGCAGGTGGCTTCGACCAGAATGGAGCCTGATTGCGGATGGCAAACACCAACACGCATCCCGTCCCCCAGAGACCCCCCCAGAGACCCCCCCAGAGACCCCCCCAAAGACCCCCCAGAGACCCCCTGTAAACACCGACACGCATCCTGCCCCCAGAGACCCCTCCCAGAGACCCCCCCAGAGACCCCCCCCAGAGACGCCCCCAGAGACCCCCCCAGAGACCCCCCTGTAAACACCGACACGTCCCCCTAGAGACCCCCGTAAACACCAACACCCTCCCCCAGAGACCACCGTAAACACCAACACGCCCCCCCAGAGACCCCGTAAACACCAACACCCCCCCCAGAGACCCCCGTAAACACCAACACCCCCCCGAGACCCCCGTAAACACCGACACACCCCCCTAGAGACCCCCGTAAACGCCAACACACCCCCCGCCCCCCTCGAGACCCCCGTAAACACCGACACACCCCCCCAGAGACCCCCGTAAACACCAACACACCCCCCGCCCCCCTCGAGACCTCCGTAAACACCAACACGCCCCCCGCCCCCCCCAGAGACCCCCGTAAACACCGACACACCCCCCCAGAGACCCCCGTAAACACCAACACGCCCCCCGCCCCCCTCGAGACCCCCGTAAACACCAACACCCCCCCCAACCCCCTAGAGACCCCCGTAAACACCAACATACCCCCGCCCACCAGAGACGCCCCCTGTAAACATCAACATGCCCTCTGCCTCCACAGAGACCCTCTGTAAACACCAGCACGCCCCCCCCCAGAGACCCCCGTAAACATCAATACGCAGTGCACCCCCCCCCCCCCACCGAGACCCCCCCCCTCCGTAAACACCGACACACCAAGGAGGATAGAAGCCAGCCAAAGTGATCAGAAAGCAAGCCGCGATTCACACAGTTCAGGATTGTTCTGGTAAATGAAGCTGTACGCGTGAGAAACTTCAGGAATGGATCAAGTTGGATCCCTGGAATTATTGTCTCTAAGACCAGATCCCTTTCAGACCAAGTGGGCGAGGAGGGACAGATTGTTTGTAAAGATGTGGAGCATTGAGGAGTGGAGAGACGTTCCAGCAATCCGGGTTGTGATCTAGAAATGTCTTTGATCCTGTAAGCATTGAAGTAGCTGATTGGCCCGTTATCGACATAACTGACATCTCCACAGGGGTGATTCGTGATAGGCTGTCTGAGCCAGAGTGATTCCCGTTATTGCTGTCCCTGTTCATGTCGATCCTGTGGGAGCATCCCAGAAAACAGAATGACACCGCTCGACACGAAGCCGGAAACACCCGCATTGACTCTGGTTATAAATTCCCAACTCACGTATACAATGTTTAGATCGAATTTAGGGCTGAGTAAATTAGTTATTGAAGATTGGACACAGGAGTTAAAGGGGGAGGGATGTGGTGATTGTCCCTTTAGGGGCAACACAGCAGAGTAAGGGTCACTGAGTCTATGTAACCAATCGGGACTCAGAGTGTGGAACCACCCCCGATGAGGGGCTCTTCGGTAGGTCACGCAGTGATGCAGTGTTCAGCATGAAGTCTCTGAAAGTGTGTCTTTACATCTGGCTGCCAGAGGAACAGACCACAACTGGGGTTTCCTCTTCCTACCACTGTGACACGGATAGCAAATATAAAATAAAAGCAAATTATTGTAGATGCTGGAATTTGAAACAAAAACAGAAAATGCTGGAAATCTCAGCAGGTCTGACAGCGTCTGTGGGGAGAGAATAGAGCCAGCATTTCGAGTCAGGGTGATTCCATCATCTCTGACATCCAGATTCGAAGCGTTAGAAAGAAAGAAAGAAAGAAACCCTACAGTACAGAAAGAGGCCATTCGGCCCATCGAGTCTGCACCGACCACAATCCCACCCAGGCCCTACCCCCACATATTTACCCACTAATCCCTCTAACCTACGCATCTCAGGACACTATGGGCAATTTTTAGCATGGCCAATCGACCTGACCCGCATATCTTTGTACTGTGGGAGGAAACCGGAGTACCCGGAGGAAACCCACGCAGACACGAGGAGAATGTGCAAACTCCACACAGACAATGACCCAAGCCGCGAATCGAACCCAGGTCCCTGGAGCTGTGAAGCAGCAGTGCTAACCACTGTGCTACCGTGCCGCCCTACTCTCTGGCTCTACTCTCCCTCCACAGATGCTGTCAGACCCGCTGAGATTCTCCAGATAGCAAATGTGTTGTTTCTGTTGTCCCAGCAAAGGACGAGGTATTAGAGATGTTGGCAAGTTTAAAATCTCCAGGTCCGGATGAATTGTGCCCTAGGCTGCTGTGGGAGGCAAGGGAGGGGATTGCAGGGACTCTGACCCAAATTTTTAACCCCTCTCTAATTATGGAGGAGGTGCCAGATGACTGGAGAACAGCTAATGCAGTTCCGCAATTTAAGAAGGGTTGTAGAGATATGCCAGGGATCTACAGAGCAGTGAGTCTCATGTCAGTGGTAGGGAAACTACTAGAGAAACTTCTGAAGGAGAGCAGCTATCTCCACTTGGAGAGGCAAAGCTTGATCAGGGATAGTCAGCCTGGCTTCATCAGAGGAGGTCATGCCTAACAAATTTGATTGAACTTTTTGAGGAGGTGACCAGGTGTGTAGATGAGGGTAGTGCAGTCGATGTAGTTTATATGGATTTCAGAAAAGCCTTTGACAAGGTCCCACATGGGAGACTTGTAAAGAAGGTAAATTCACATGGGAAACTGGGTAATTTGATAAAGTGGATTCAAAATTGGCTCAGTTGTAGGAGACAGAGGGTAATGACAGAATTCTGCTTTAGTGACTGGAAGCCAGTGTCCAGTGAGGTACCACAGGGACCTGTGTTGTGTCTCCTATTATTCATCATTTATATAAATGACATTGATGACTATGTGGGGGGTAGGATTAGTAAGTTTGTGGATGACACAAAGATTGGACGGGTGGTTAACGGTGAGGCGGAGTGTTTTGAGCTACAAGAAGATATAGACGGAATGGTCAAATGGGCGGATAAGTGACAGATGGAATTTAACCCTGAAAAGTGTGAGGTGATGCACTTTGGAAGGAGTAATTTGACAAGAAAGTATTCAATGAATGGTCGGACACTAGGAAGTTCTGTGGAACAAAGGGACCTTGGCATGTTTGTCCACAGATCTCTGAAAGCAGAAGGGCATGTTAGTAGGGTGGTGAAAAATGCCTTTATCAATCGGGGTATAGATTATAAAAGCAGGGAAGCCATGTTGGAGTTGTATAGAACTTTGGTGAGGCCACAGCTGGAATACTGTGTGCAGTTCAGGTTGCCACATTATAGGAAGGACATGAACACACTGGAGGGGGTGCAGAGGAGATT
This sequence comes from Mustelus asterias, assembly GCF_964213995.1. Classification (NCBI taxonomy): domain Eukaryota; kingdom Metazoa; phylum Chordata; class Chondrichthyes; order Carcharhiniformes; family Triakidae; genus Mustelus; species Mustelus asterias. Next base: position 967,644 of record NC_135825.1, read on the forward strand.
CACCAGGATGCTGCCTGGGATGGAATAGTAAGTTATGAAGAGAGGTTGGATAGGCTTGGCTTGTTGCCATTGGAGCAAAGAAGATTGAGGGGTAACCTGATTGAGGTGTTCAAGAGGGGCATGGACAGGGTGGAGAGGGAGAGCTGCTCCCCTTAGTTGAAGGGTCAGTCATAGGCTCAAGGTGAGGGGCAGGGGGTTTCGGGGGGATTTGAGGAAAATGTTTTTTACCCAGAGAGTGGCGATGGTCTGGAATGCGCTGCCTGGGAGGGTGGTGGAGGTGGGATGCCTCACATCCTTTCAAATGTATCTGGATGAGCACTTGGCACATCATAACATTCAGGGCTATGGGCCAAGTGCTGGCAATGGGATTAGGTGGGAGTTCAGGTGTTTCTAATGTGTTGGTGCAGACTCGATGGGCCGAAAGGCCTCTTCTGCGCTCTGTGATTCTACAACTGACCCAAAAGGGAGTGAGCAAAGTTGAAAGTCTCAGCACTGTTTGTCACTGGGGGAAACGGAAGCCATCGGCACCACTCTCATTCCCTCTGTCAGTGGGAGCCATGTGCAGGACAACGTGTGCTAACACTTTGGGAAAGCGATAGTTTGACTTATGTTGGCGGTCGGAGCACTATAACTTTTAAGTGTGTTATTGTAGTGTGGGTGACAGCTCCAGCCTGCTGCAATCTGCAAGGAGGTTTGAGGAAGCAATTGTGAAAATGGGATAAACAGTGCAATTTGTTATGTTTATACAGCATGGTCCAAGCTTTGAATCTGCTCCTAGTCAATCCCAGAGGACTTTTACTGTTCTTACTATACAGGCTTCAAATTAAATACTAAGCCCAGGATCTGCAAACAATCATCACTTTGAGATCTCTGCTGTTCAGTTAGATTTCTGATTGTTGACTTTATTTCTGGAAACTTCCTCTGCTGCAATGGCTGAATGGGTGCATTGTTCAGCGTTAACTGATAACTGAACATTTCTGTACTCTTCAATAAACCAATCATTATGCGGCCACAGCTCAGTGAGTTCAGCAACCAATCAGGGACCTGGTTCATGATGCAATCACACTGTACTAAATGCAAAGTCATGATGTGGAGATGCCGGCGTTGGACTGGGGTAAACACAGTAAGAAGTTTAACAACACCAGGTTAAAGTCCAACAGGTTTATTTGGTAGCAAAAGCCACACAAGCTTTCGAGGCTCTGAGCCCCTTCTTCAGGTGAGTGGGAATTCTGTTCACAAACAGAACTTATAAGACACAGACTCAATTTACATGAATAATGGTTGGAATGCGAATACTTACAACTAATCCAGTCTTTAAGAAACAAAACAATGGGAGTGGAGAGAGCATCAAGACAGGCTAAAAAGATGTGTATTGTCTCCAGACAAGACAGCCAGTGAAACTCTGCAGGTCCACGCAACTGTGGGAGTTACAAATAGTGTGACATAAATTCTGATTCTAGGATCGCATGATAAAGACTCAGGAGGAAAAAAGCAGAAATATTTATGTGAAATAGTGTGACATAAACCCAATATCCCGGTTGAGGCCGTCCTTGTGTGTGCGGAACCTGGCTATCAGTTTCTGCTCCGCGACTCTGCGCTGTCGTGTGTCGCGAAGGCCGCCTTGTAGAACGCTTACCCGAATATCAGAGGCCGAATGCCCGTGACCGCTGAAGTGCTCCCCAGGACTTTAACCTGGTGTTGTTAAACTTCTTACTAAATGCAAAGAACAGACACACGAGGGGAATTTTCCTGTCTCGCTGCCACGGGAAATGTAGCAGGCAGAACATAGAATCATCATAGAATCATAGAAACCCGACAGTACAGAAAGAGGCCATTCGGCCCATCGAGTCTGCACCGACCACAATCCCACCCAGGCCCTACCCACATATCCCTACATATTTTACCCACTAATCCCTCTAACCTACACATCTCAGGACACTAAGGGCAATTTTTAGCATGGCCAATCAACCTAACCCGCACATCTTTGGCCTGTGGGAGGAAACCGGAGCACCCGGAGGAAACCCACACAGACACGAGGAGAATGTGCAAACTCCACACAGACAGGGACCCAAGCCGGGAATCGAACCCAGGTCCCTGGAGCTGTGAAGCAGCAGTGCTAACCACTGTGCTACCGTGCCCATGGACCATGGACCATGCAAAGGTCCATTGACCCTGGAGGGGATTTTCCGACCCTGGGACAAGCACGGTTGGAAAATCCCATAATTCAGTGAACCATAACTGCTCTCATCACGGAAAATTTAATTTAAAACATCCATTTCAATTAAAAACTCTTTATAAAGAATAATTTCCAGTGTGCGTGCGTTCCTGTCCCACAGAGATCTCATAAGAAGGAGGACTGAGGGATAGATATTGGGCGATAGCTAGCCAGTGTCAGTGAAGTTGGATGGAGGGAGTGGCATCGGGGGAGCGGTGAGGGAGGGGGGGAGCAGTGGGGGGGGAGGGGGGGGTGGTAGTGGGGAGGGGGAGGAGCGGGGAGGGGAGGAGCGGGGAGGGGAGGAGCGGGGAGGGGAGGAGCTGGGGGAGAGGGGAGCGAGGAGGGGAGGAGCAGGGTGTGGGCAGGGTGGGTGAGGGGGTGTGAAGAGAGACAGCCCTGGCACTGAGTGACACCAAGCCTGTGTCCCGTGGTTTGGCTGCACAGCTGGAGCTGATATATTTAATGATGTCAGATGCCTTTTGGGAAGAGGAGCTTGTCGCCTGTGGAATCCGGGTCCTCACGGCTCCTGGGTTGATCTTACAGAGTCTCAAGGGGTTGTTGGGAAGAGTTAGAGGTTAGAGATCGAGGGTCAGCGTCACGCAGTCACTGGCCAGTTTCTGTCTCCTCAGGGAGCTTTTGGCAGAGGAAAACCTTTGGGCAATATCTTACAACCTGTTCCAGCCTGACTTTCAGTGAGGCGAGGTGGTAAGATCGGCAGGGGGTGATCAAAGCTCACCCGATATTCTGCCTCCCACAACTGTACCGGTTCTGTTTTTCCGGCAAAACTGGCATCAGGCCCAGAAAGGGTACAAAGCCAATTTAAATATTAATGACATGCTTTGCACCAATGAGGACCAGACGTAATGACCTCACCGGGATTATGAGAGGCCACTGAAGCCCCCATAAGGTGGTCAGAGGCAGGACTGGCAGTGCCCATGGAGCAGTGCCACCCTGGCAATGCCCACCCAGTACCCTGAAACTGCCCACCGGGCACCATAACTGTGCCAGCGATAGTGCCAAGGGGGCAGAGCCAGAGTGGGATGGAGATCTGACCCGGGGGGGGGGGAAGGGCTCCACATGGGTGGGAAGGAACTGTGCTGGGGGACGGGGGGAGAGATTGGCTGGGGGGAATGTGGTGAGGGAAGGGAACTCTGCATGGGGGCGATTGATGGTGGGGGAGGTGATGTCCATGGGTTGGGGTGGGGGGGGGGGTCCCAATGTCCCCTTGAGCTCAGCAGCCTGCTTTGCACCCCTTCCCCCACCCCCCTGGTGGGAATTGTATCCTGGCACATTGTTTTGCACTAAGTGCCATAAGATTGCACTTTTTAACTCGCTGAAAGAACGAGTCTGAAACTCTCCTGTTTTATCACTCGTTCGACACTTGGAATTTTTATCATACAGTTCCGCCCGAAAACTCGATGACATGTGCTGCTGCCATGCTGTATAGAACATAGAACATTACAGCGCAGTACAGGCCCTTCGGCCCTCGATGTTGCGCCGACCAGTGAAACCAATCTAAAGCCCATCTAACCTACACTATTCCAATATCATCCATATGTTTATCCAATGACCCTTTAAATGCCCTTAATGTTGACGTGTCCACTACTGCTGCAGGCAGGGCATTCCACGCCTTTACTATTCTCTGAGTGAAGAACCTACCTCTGACATCTGTCCTATATCTATCACCCCTCAATTTAAAGCTATGTCCCCTCGTGCTAGCTATCACCATCCGAGGAAAAACTATCCCACTATCCACCCTATCTAATCCTCTTATTGTACTTATTGCCCTTGAGAATGCAGTGCTGAACTGCCTTTTGGAACTGATGCAACCTGCCTGGTGTAGGTACACCCACAGTGCTGTGGGAGAGGTGGGGAGTTCCAGGAGTTTGAACCAATGGGGAGGCGATGGCCTCGTGGTATTATCGCTCGACTATTAATCCAGAAACTCAGCTAATGATCTGGGTTCAAATCCCGTCACGGCAGATGGTAGAATTTGAATTCAATAAAAAAATCTGGAATTAAGAATCCACTGATGACCATGAAACCATTGTCGATTGTTGAAAAAAAACCATCTGGTTCACTAATGTCTTTTCGGGAAGGAAATCTGCCATCGTTACCCGGTCTGGCCTACATGTGACTCCAGAGCCACAGCAACGTGGTTGACTATTGAATGCCCTCTTGGATGGGCAATAAATGCTGGTCCAGCCAGTGGCGCCCATGTCCCACGAATGAAAGGCAAACTTACCTCAGTGCTGAATCAGGGCATCAGCTTGAGGTAATGTTTGGGTCAAGTCCCAATCAATGCCAAAGCTTTCTGACTCAGAGGGAAAGTGCTTGGAACTGAGCCAAGTGGACATTGTTGGTGATCTCCGACCATCATTCGCCAAGAGAAAGTAGAAATCATCCAAAGATTCCGTTCTCTGCTGTCGTTCTCAGAGATTGCTTAGCCCCTATTTTAATTCCATCCTACATTTTAGCCAAGCCTGCTCTGTGCATTTGGATTGGACTCTTCTGTGAGGTCAATGGATCATAAAATGCAGTGGAGTGCAAATCGGATGCCTGACTTGAACCGCCCTGTTCCTGCCAGATGGATTCAGTTCTAACTGGGGGAGATGTGGAACTGGGATAACACCAAGCCCAAGTTTGGGTTCCTGATGTTTGTAGAACTTGTCAGAACTGGGTGTGGACATCAAAAGGATTTGTATGAGGTGCTGAAAGGCAGTGTAACACAGAGATTCATAACTCACCAAGAGTCTCCATCTTCAGGGGAGGAGGAGAAAGAAAGAGCGAGAGGCTGTGAAGCCCTGGGTGCCATTCTTGAAGAGAAAGACCAGGGTAAAGCCGCGGGTTTTCTGACAAACACTCAATCACTTCAGCTTCTTAAACCATTTCTTCCATTTCAACATTTGGCAGAAGTGAATTTAATTAATCGCCATGATCCAAATAACATTTCAAATCCTGTGTGAGGTGATCGATTGAGAAAGTGTGCAGCAATGGGGTTAACTCCCAACTGCCCTCTGAAATGGCCCAGCAAGCCCCTCAATTCAAGGACAATTAGGGATGGGCAATAAATGCTGGCCCAGCCAGCGAGGCCTGTGTCCCATGAATGAATAAACTTTCAAAAAAATATACCAGTTAACAATGCCAAGAGTGGGATAGGACAGAGGTTCAGTCCTGTGACTCCCGCAGTGATCTCTTAGTCTACTCCATGGATACAAGGAAGACGTATTAAATAAAGGCCAAAAACAACAAATGGGGGTCTACCTCACCTCAGCCTGCCTCACCTCAGCCTGCCTCACCTCAGGGTGCCTCACCTCAGGGTGCCTCACCTCAGGGAGCCTCACCTCAACCTGCCTCACCTCAACCTGCCTCACCTCAGGGTGCCTCACCTCAGGGTGCCTCACCACAGTCCGCCTCACCTCAGGGTGCCTCACCTCAACCTGCCTCACCTCAGGGTGCCTCACCTCAGCCTGCCTCACCTCAGGGTGCCTCACCTCAACCTGCCTCACCTCAACCTGCCTCACCTCAGGGTGCCTCACCTCAGCCTGCCTCACCTCAGCCTGCCTCACCTCAGGGTGCCTCACCTCAGGGTGCCTCATCTCAGCCTGCCTCACCTCAGTCCGCCTCACCTCAGGGTGCCTCACCTCAACCTGCCTCACCTCAGGGTGCCTCACCTCAGGGTGCCTCACCTCAGGGTGCCTCACCTCAGTCTGCCTCACCTCAGCCTGCCTCACCTCAACCTGCCTCACCTCAGTCTGCCTCACCTCAGCCTGCCTCATAACCTATGAGTCTTACACACCAATGATAGACTGCGATGCTGCTTCTCACCGCGGTTTCTGAGTTTGAAGACAGTTTGTTGATTCAGGAAATTCCTATATTTCTTGCCGTCGGACCCTGAGCTTTTTTGGACTTGGTTACGTTTGCAATGGTTTCTCATTAAGGTTTGAATTTCTCTGATGCAGATTTTGAATCTTTTTATTTCTGAAGCTTCTGGTTCTCTCTATAGTTGTATTGTCACTGGCCTTTGCCCCATTGTAACTGTGCAATGGTCTTGTATAAACTGGACATGTGTAACCTCCAGTGAAAGTCCATTATCACCGTGTACACTGTGTGTGTGATTCCTCCCTGGAATTCACACTGCTTATCTCTGCTGTACTTTATACCTTTCCACACACTCTGTTACAATTCTCACCATAACTGTTAATGCTTGTGCAATCAGACTGATGGGACAAAAGTCATAACCTTGGCTTTGGTTTCATTCAGAGGGTGAGCATTCTTGTCATTTATCTGTAAAAACTCCTCTCCCTGATGAGTAAATACCTGCTTGGTAAACACTGATTTTACATTCTTTCCCATGTTTAGAATCAATTCTGTCGATATTTCATCCAATCCAGCCACTTCTCCAGTTTTTATCTCCTTTGTTACTTTTCTTATCCCACTCTCTCATATTTTCTAGTCCAATGAAATCAATGTGAATATTACTCCCGACTGGTTCAATCATTTCAGGTTTTATTTGAATGTTTTGCCAGTCAGATCAATGGAGCGAGGTCTGTTACTGGGATCATTGTAACCTGTCACAGTGTTTGTGCCTTCCCTACCTTAGTGCAGGACAATGGAGAACCACCGCCGTATAGTCAAAACCCCCCAGCATGGTTCCAGATCAAAGAAATGCCAACAGCACAGAGCGGAGCCTGGCAAAGACAGGTGGGCACAGTAAGAAGTCTGACAACACCAGGTTAAAGTCCAACAGATTTATTTGGTAGCAAAAGCCACTAGCTTTCGGAACAGGCTGTTCCTTCGTCAGGTAGGTGGGAGTTCCGAAGACAGGTGGGGCCATGCCCAGCGAGGGAGAGAGTGAAGCCTCTCAGAACACCATCCCGTGAAATCCTCATGATAGAAGTTTGTCAAAGTCCAAAGAATAGGATTGTGGAATATACAAACAGTGAACCAGAAAGGAAGTTCGGGAACCTAACGTGAGAAATGGAAAAGGAGAAATTAGACATCTTGGGGTTCTGCGAAGTGTGATGGACGGGAGAAAGGGACTCTGCAGGAGTGAGAATGATAGACTTGGGAGGAGAAGAAAAGGCAGGTGGTATAGCAGCAATGCTTGACGAGGAAGCTGTTAACTGAGCGAGCGAAGGAAATAGAAATCAGACAGGTTGGCGCCAGTGAAACCACCATTTCAGATATCTTTGGAGAGAGAATAGAGCCCGTGTTTCGAGTCAGGATAACTCTTCGTCAGAGCTGCTCTGATAAAGGGTCATCCAGACTCGAAATGTTGGCTCTATTGTCTCTCCACAGAGGCTGTCAGACCTGCTGAGATTTTCCAGCATTTTCTGTTTTTGTTTCAGGTTCCAGCATCTGCAGTATTTTGGCTCTATTCAGGTCTCTTTGTCCTCGAGTGAACATGCAGCCAAGGAAGCTGATGAAATGTACAATAGGATTGAAGAACTAATTGAACAGGAGATTGGAACAATGGATAAAGGAAGAGCACAGGAAGAAGACTCATAACACCAGGTTAAAGTCCAACAGGTTTATTTGGTAGCACAAGCCACAAGCTTTCGGAGCGCTGCCCCTTCATCAGGTGAGTGGGAGTTGTGTTCACAAACAGGGCATATAAAGACACAAACTCAATTTACAAAATAATGGTTGGAATGCGAGTCTTTACAGGTAATCAAGTCTTAAAGGTACAGACAATGTGAGTGGAGAGAAGGTTAAGCACAGGTTAAAGAGATGTGTATTGACTCGACTTGACATGTATGCCCAAGCCGTCAGGAGGTGCGTCAATGCCAGATTCATCAGCCGCACTCACAAGACAGCCCCGAACATCACCCAAGCACAACGTAACGCCATCCGCGCTCTCAAGACCAACCGCAACATTGTCATCAAACCAGCAGACAAAGGAGGGGCCACTGTCATACTGAACAGAACGGATTACTGCAAAGAAGTGTACCGACAACTAAACAACGAGGAACACTACAGACAGTTACCCACAGATCCGAACAAAGAACACACCTGTCAACTCAACACTCTGATCAAGACCTTTGATCCGGACATTCAGAGCACCCTCCGTGCTCTCATCCCATGTACTCCCCGCGTTGGAGATCTCTACTGCCTCCCGAAGATACACAAGACAAACACACCTGGCCGTCCCATCGTATCGGGCAATGGGACCCTGTGTGAGAGCCTCTCCGGCTATGTCGAGGGCATCCTGAACCCCATTGTACAAAGAACCCCCAGCTTTTGCCGTGACACTACGGACTTCCTACAGAAACTCAACACACATGGAGCAGTTGAACCAGGAGCACTCCTCGTCACAATGGATGTCTCGGCACTCTACACCAGCATCCCCCACGATGATGGCATTGCTGTAACTGCCAACTCCAGATGCAATTTTACAGCTCATCCGCTTCATCCTGGACCACAATGTCTTCACCTTCAACAACCGGTTCTTCATCCAGACACATGGAACAGCCATGGGGACCACATTTGCACCTCAATATGCCAACAGCTTCATGCACAGGTTCGAACAAGACCTCTGGAACTTTACAAATATTGACTGGAAAAGCTATAGTTCGAGTACTTTAGAGGGGTCGGTTTTTGTCCAGTGTGTGCAGGAAGGCTTCCTGACGCAGTATGTAGATAGACCAACAAGAGGCGAGGCCACATTGGATTTGGTACTGGGTAATGAACCAGGCCAGGTGTTAGATTTGGAGGTAGGTGAGCACTTTGGTGACAGTGACCACAATTCGATTACGTTTACTTTAGCAATGGAAAAGGATAGGTATATACCAAAGGGCAAGAGTTATAGCTGGGGGAAAGGAAATTATGATGCGATTAGGCGAGATTTAGCTGGCATAGGTTGGGGAAGGAAACTGCAGGGGATGGGCACAATTGTAATGTGGAACTTGTTCAAGGAACAGCTACTACGCGTCCTTGATAAATATGTACCTGCCAGGCAGGGAGGAAGCAGACGTGTGAGGGAACCGTGGTTTACTAAGGAGGTTGAATCTCTTGTGAAGAGGAAGAAGGAGACTTATGTTAAGATGAGACGTGAAGGCTCAGTTAGGGCGCTTGAGAGTTACAAGTTAGCCCGGAAGGACCTAAAGAAAGAGTTAAGAAGAGCCAGGAGGGGACATGAGAAGTCTTTGGCGGGTAGGATCAAGGAAAACCCTAAAGCTTTCTATAGGTATGTCAGGAGTAAAAGAATGACTAGGGTAAGATTAGGGCCAGTCAAGGACAGGAGTGGGAAGTTGTGCATGGAGTCTGAAGAGACAGGAGAGGCACTAAATGAATATTTTTTGTCGGTATTCACACTGGAGAGGGACAGTGTTGTTGAGGGGAGTACTGAGATGCAGGCTGTTGGACTGGATGGGATTAATGTTCATAAGGAGGAGGTGTTAGCAATTCTGGAAAGGGTAAAAATAGATAAGTCCCCTGGGCCAGATGGGATTTATCCTAGGATTCTCTGGGAGGCTAGAGAGGTGATTGCAGAGCCTTTGGCTTTGATCTTTGTGTCATCATTGTCTACAGGAACAGTGCCAGAAGACTGGAGGATAGCAAATGTTGTCCCCTTGTTCAAGAAGGGGAGTAGGGACAACACTGGTAATTATAGACCGGTGAGCCTTACTTCTGTTGTGGGCAAAGTTTTGGAAAGGATTATAAGAGATAGGATTTATAATCACCTGGAAAGGAATAATTTGATTAGGGATAGTCAGCACGGTTTTGTGAAGGGTAGGTCGTGCCTCACAAACCTGATTGAGTTCTTTGAGAAGGTGACCAGAGAGGTGGATGAGGGTAAAGCGGTTGATGTGGTGTATATGGATTTCAGCAAAGCGTTTGATAAGGTTCCCCATGGTAAGCTTTTCCAGAAAATACGGACATATGGGATTAAGCGTGATTTAGTGGTTTGGATCAGGAATTGGCTAGCTGTAAGAAAACAAAGGGTGGTGGTTGATGGGAAATATTCATCCTGGAGTTCAGTTACTAGTGGTGTACCACAAGGATCTGTTTTGGGGCCACTGCTGTTTGTCATTTTTATTAATGACCTGGATGAGGGCGTGGAAGGATGGATCAGTAAATTTGCGGATGACACTAAAGTCGGTGGAGTTGTAGACAGTGCGGAGGGAAGTGGCAGGTTACAGAGGGACATAGATAAGCTGCAGAGCTGGGCTGAGAGGTGGCAAATGGAGTTTAATGCGGAAAAGTGTCAGGTGATTCACTTTGGAAGGAGTAACAGGAATACAGAGTACTGGGCTAATGGTAAGATACTTGGTAGTGTGGATGAACAGAGGGATCTGGGTGTCCATGTGCATAGATCCCTGAAAGTTGGCAGCCAGGTTGATAGAGTTGTTAAGAAGGAGTACGGTGTGTTAGCTTTTATTGGTAGAGGGATTGAGTTTCGGAGCCAGGAGGTCATGCTACAACTGTACAAAACTCTGGTGCGGCCGCATTTGGAGTATTGCGTACAGTTCTGGTCGCCGTATTATAGGAAAGATGTGGAAGTGTTGGAAAGGGTGCAGAGGAGATTTACTAGAATGTTGCCTGGTATGGTGGGAAAATCGTATGAGGAAAGGCTGAGGGGCTTGAGGTTGTTTCCATTAGAGAGAAGAAGGTTAAGAGGTGACTTAATAGAGGCATACAAGATGATCAGAGGATTAGATAAGGTGGATAGTGAGAGCCTTTTTCCTCGGATGGTGTTGGCTAGCACGAGGTGACATAGCTTTAAATTGAGGGGTGAGAGATATAGGACAGATGTTAGAGGTAGGTTATTGACTCAGAGAGTAGTAAGGGCGTGGAATGCCCTGCCTGCAGCAGTAGTGGACTCGTCAACATTAAGAGCATTCAAATGGTTATTGGATAAACATATGGATGATATTGGAATAGTGTAGATTAGAGGGGCTTTAGATTGGTTCCACTGGTCGGCACAACATCGAGGGCCGAAGGGCCTGTACTGAGCTGTAATGTTCTATGTTCTATGTTCTCTTCACCGCACAGGACCTTCAACCGATGCTATGCACTAGCTACATCGATGACATTTTCTTCCTTTGGACTCATGGTGAACAATCACTGAAACAACTATATGATGACATCAACAAGTTCCATCCCACCATCAGACTCACCATGGACTACTCTCCGGAATCGGTTGCATTCTTGGACAACGCATCTCCATTAAGGACGGTCACCTCAGCACCTCACTGTACCGCAAGCCCACGGATAATCTCACCACGCTCCACTTCTCCAGCTTCCACCCTAAACACGTTAAAGAAGCCATCCCCTACGGACAAGCCCTCCGTATACACAGGATCTGCTCGGATGAGGAGGATCACAACAGACACCTCCAGACGCTGAAAGATGCCCTCATAAGAACAGGATATGGCGCTCGATTCATCGATCGACAGTTCCGACGCGCCACAGTGAAAAACCGCACCGACCTCCTCAGAAGACAAACACGGGACACGGTGGACAGAGTACCCTTCGTCATCCAGTACTTCCCCGGAGCGGAGAAGCCACGACATCTTCTCCGGAGCCTTCAACATGTCATTGATGAAGACGAACATCTCGCCAAGGCCATCCCCACACCCCCACTTCTTGCCTTCAAACAACCGCACAACCTCAAACAGACAATTGTCCGCAGCAAACTACCCAGCCTTCAGGAGAACAGTGACCACGACATCACACAACCCTGCCACAGCAACCTCTGCAAGACGTGCCGGATCATCGATATGGATGCCATCATCTCACGTGAGAACACCATCCATGAAGTACACGGTACATATACTTGCAACTCGGCCAACGTTGTCTACCTGATACGCTGCAGGAAAGGATGTCCCGAGGCATGGTACATTGGGGAGATCATGCAGACGCTACGACAACGGATAAATGAACACCACTCGACAATCACAGGCAAGAGTATTCTCTTCCTGTTGGGGAGCACTTCAGCGGTCACGGGCATTCGGCCTCTGATCTTCGGGTAAGTGTTTTCCAAGGCGGCCTTCATGACACACGACAGCGCAGAGTCGCTGAGCAGAAACTGATAGCCAAGTTCCGCACACATTAGGACGGCCTCAACCGGGATATTGGGTTCATGTCACACTGTCTGTAACACCTCCGGCTTGCCTGGACTTGCAAAATCTCACTAACTGTCCTGTCTGGAGACAATACACATCTCTTTAACCTGTGCTTAACCCTCTCTCCACTCACATTGTCTGTACCTTTAAGACTTAATTACCTGCAAAGACTCACATTCCAACCATTATTTTGTAAATTGAGTTTGTGTCTTTATATTCCCTGTTTGTGAACAGAACTCCCACTTACCTGATGAAGGAGCAGCGCTCTGAAAGCTAGTGGTTTTTGCTACCAAATAAACCTGTTGGACTTTAACCTGGTGTTGCAAGAGTTCTTACTGTGTTTACCCCAGTCCAACGCCAGCATTTCCACATCATTGCCAGGGCAACAGGAAAGACTCTCAGTGGGTGTCAATTGATAAAGTGATCCAAGTTTCAACTTGCCATTCACCAGTCGATCAAAACCCATATTTTATATCTAAATATCGAATATTAATACCCGCACACACACACACACACACACACACACACACATACTCACACCCAAACACCCACACACACACACACACACTCACACCCAAACACACACCCACACACACACACTCACACCCAAACACACACCCACACACACACTCACACATACTCACACCCAAACACACACCCACACACACACACACTCACCCACACACACTCACACCCAAACACACACACACTCACACCCAAACACACACCATCACACACACTCACACACACACATACTCACACCCAAACACACACCCACACATACACCCAAACACACACACGCCCACACACACTCACACACACACCCACACACACAACTTGCATGCACACACACTCACCCTCACACACTCACATACACACACACCCACACACGTACACACCCACACACACACATGCACGCACACACACTCACCCACACACACTCACAGTCATACACTCACACTCACATGCACACACACACAGACAAACACACACACCACACAGACACACACACACTCACATACACACAGACATTCACACACACAAACACACTCACATTCACTCACACACACACACAGACACACAGACACTCACACACACACCAAGTGGCTGAGGGGGAATTACACACAGGAATGTTGACCATATGGGACGGGATGTTTGGAACTGAAGGCGCCCCAGCTGTGTGTACTGAGATTGTTTTGGCAGCCGTTGCGCTGAGTGGTCCCGGCTACTGCAGGAAAGGGGTGAAACAGAGAGACTGAAGGCCCGATGTCACACCCTGTCATTTTAGATTAAGTTATGCAATGTGAAGCTCTGCGCTAATTTTCTTGTAGTTGTGCTGTGGGCTGAGTATATAATGAGGAGGAAACCATAATTGGGGCAAGCTGTTGATTGTGATAATGACTGCTGTCTGTACAGACAGACACAGCCTTGTTTGATCAAATGTCTACTCGGCCGTGACTCTTCAGCAGCAACCGGCCCCTTCAGAAATCTTCCCAAACAATTCCTGTAACCTCCTCATGACCTTCTGACTCCAGCCAGCCAGATGCTGACCTTCAGTGACAGACCTTGTCTGAACCAAAGCACAACAAACCACCCCCCCACCCCCCTCCCCGCTCCCGGCCCCCACCCCGAGCCCTCCCCCCAGCCCCTCACTCTCCCCCCACCCCCATCGCTTTTGTTCAGTCTGAGAACTCTCAGATTAACTCTTTCTGGATCAGCTGTGGTGTTGCTCTGTCATTCCCTTCACACAGCTTTCTCCAGTAACCTGACCGCCCCAAAACCCCAGCCCCAGGGGCTGGAAGGCAATGCCTCACTATTGGGAGAGACGGAAGGTGCAGTCACTATTGGGAGGGATGGAAGGTGCAGCCAGTATTGGGAGAGACAGAAGGTGCAGTCACTATTGGGAGGCCGGTCCTTTGTGGTTCGGAGGCACTAATACACTTGGTGACATAAGAATAGGAACAGCTGATTGATGCACATCAATTTAGACACGAGGCTCGAAGCTCAGTAAATGAAGGCTTTTATTTACTATTAATGAAGCTATCAGAACTTATGTACACTATCCCAGACTGAAGGGGTCCTGGCCAGAGCAGGGACTCTTATACCTCTCCCAGGAGGCGGAGCCCGACTGGGATGTGCCACAACAGTATCATACACAGGTGTAACAACCCCACCCTAACCCAACAGCAACAATAGCACAATCCACAGCAACATATGTACATCCTTGTAGTCCTGGCCAGCCCCTGGCTCAGCACTATCCAGTGGGAACCAACGATGGTTCACCACACTGATTTATTTGGCCGTAACTCGAACCCTTCTCACCGACTGACCCATCCCAGGATGCAATTCCCCCAGCTTTAAGCACAGGGCCATTTGTCATGAGTTTGTCTCGAGATTGAGGCCCACACACCAGATCCCACTCTTCCTCAACACCCACATGTCCCAGTTCCCAATGGCTGTCACTGGCTGATGAGCAGAAAGGGGACTCCCAGCTGACTCTCAATTCATTTCCAACTCTCCCCATTTAAGGAAGTTTTTAGAACAATATTTCTGAGTTGAATTTTTCCACATGAATCGCAGAGGTTAAAACAAATCCTGCTAATCTTGGGATTCCCACGTGTTAGTATCTGTGACTTTCTCTCTCTTAACTCAGTTAAAATAAATGACCAGCACAGGTGATGAATCATTCTCTGCATTGCTCAGCAGGTCGGCTAGCCTGGTACAAACCCAGACCAACTGAAGAAATCACCAGATCATGGGATCTTGCTGTGCAGAAGGAGCCTATTTGATCCATCATGTCTCAAACTCTGCGACTGATTGGCTGAATAACATAGATGAACAGGGTTTTAGAGGTTACTCAGAGTCGAAGAAACCATTGGAATCAGTGATTGCAGTTACCACCAGCCCACTGTAATCCAGATGGAATGTTTGCCAGATCTACAGGAATGTAACACTGCAGCAGAATGTTTTGAATGGTTTCAGTGCAAGATGTATGAATATTTTCCACCTGGCTGGGTTTTCTCTACCGCCCCTGGCTTGTTATTCTCCTGTATTTTGACGAGGGGCAGTGAGAAGCAGTTGTTGTATTTTGATGCCCCAGTCGATCAGAATGGTGAATCTCGACCAGTACAATCCTTCAGAAACAGCGAATGGTCTTCGCTGTTGTTCCTGTTGTGCTTTTTTGTGATTGGCAGCTCGGGCATAATCAAATACATTGGCTGGCGAATGAATACTCGGTGTGCACTGGCTGGGTGATTGTACACTGAGCCACAGGTGTACGAAGAGTGAACGCAGTCACTCACAGAGCACTGTCCCAAACACAGGCTGCAGACACTGTCCCAAACACAGACTGCAGACACTGTCCCAAACACAGGCTGCAGACACTGTCCCAAACACAGACTGCAGACACTGTCCCAAATACAGACTGAGGACACTGTCCCAAACACAGACTGCAGACACTGTCCCAAATACAGACTGCAGACACTGTCCCAACCACAGACTGTCATCGATGTCATTGATGAAGACGAACATCTCGCCAAGGCCATCCCCACACCCCCACTTCTTGCCTTCAAACATCCGCACAACCTCAAACAGCCCATTGTCCGCAGCACCACACAACCCTGCCACAGCAACCTCTGCAAGATGTGCCGGATCATCGACACGGATGCCATCATCTCACGTAAGAACACCATCCACCAGGTACACGGTACCTACTCTTGCAACTCGGCCAACGTTGTCTACCTGATACACTGCAGGAAAGGATGTCCTGAGGCATGGTACATTGGGGAGACCATGCAGACGCTACGACAATGGATGAATGAACACTGCTCGACAATCACCAGGCAAGACTGTTCTCTTCCCATTGGGGAGCACTTCAGCGGTCACGGGCATTCAACCTCTGATCTTCGGGTAAGCGTTCTCCAAGGCGGCCTTCACGACACATGACAGCGCAGAGTCGCTGAGCAGAAACTGATAGCCAAGCTCCGCACACATGAGGACAGCCTCAACCGGGATATTGGGTTCATGTCACACTATCTGTAACCCCCACAACTTGCCTGGACTTGCAAAATCTCACTAGCTGTCCTGTCTGGAGACAATACACATCTCTTTAACCTGTGCTTAATGCTCTCTCCACTCACATTGTCTGTACCTTCAAGACTTGATTAGCTGCATTAGCATTGATTAGCTTGATTAGCATTCCAATCATTATTCTGTAAATTGAATTTGTGTCTCTGTATGCCCTGTTTGTGAACAGAACTCCCACTCACCTGACGAAGGAGCAGCGCTCCGAAAGCTTGTGGCATTTGCTACCAAATAAGCCTGTTCAACTTTAACCTGGTGCTGTGAGACTTCTTACTGTGTTTACCCCAGTCCAACGCCGGCATCGCCACATCAGGGTAGATGTTGTCAGGGGATTTTCTCGGGGCGTCCCACTGGTGGGGGGGGGGTCTTGTTTTCAGCTGCTCTCAGCGAACACAAAGACTTGCGAAAGACGGTTCGCAGAGACAAACTTTACTTGATCAACACATGTTGGGAAAAAGATGGTCAGAGAATTCCAACTTCCGGGTCCATAGGACTCTTAAATCGGCCTCGCAGGTGGAGGATGCGGTCAAGAAGGCGTACGACGTACTGGCCTTCATTAATCGAGGGATTGAGTTTAGGAGTCGGGAGATAATGCTGCAGCTTTATAGGACCCTGGTTAGACCCCACTTGGAGTACTGCGCGCAGTTCTGGTCACCTCATTACAGGAAAGATGTTGAAGCCATTGAAAGGGTGCAGAGGAGATTTACAAGGATGTTGCCTGGATTGGGGGGCATGCCTTATGAGGATAGGTTGAGGGAGCTTGGTCTCTTCTCCCTGGAGAGACGAAGGATGAGAGGTGACCTGATAGAGGTTTACAAGATGTTGAGAGGTCTGGATAGGGTAGACTCTCAGAGGCTATTTCCAAGGGCTGAAATGGTTGCTACGAGAGGACACAGGTTTAAGGTGCTGGGGGGTAGGTACAGAGGAGATGTCAGGGGTAAGTTTTTCACTCAGAGGGTGGTGGGTGAGTGGAATCGGCTGACGTCGGTGGTGGTGGAGGCAAACTCGTTGGGGTCTTTTAAGAGACTTCTGGATGAGTACATGGGATTTAATGGGATTGAGGGCTATAGATAGGCCTAGAGGTGGGGATGTGATCGGCGCAACTTGTGGGCCGAAGGGCCTGTTTGTGCTGTGGCTTTCTATGTTCTATGTTCTCTCTGATGTTACATCACATGATCACAACAGATATACATTTCCAAAGATTTGACCCTCCCGCCCAGCTTGTCACCCAACCGAGATGGTCCAATTACATTAATACATCTTATTTACTTTGGCCAATAGCATTCTACCTTCTAGCGGAATTAGGAATTAATTGGTCAACTGAACCCAGAGGTTCTTCTGCCCCCCCCCTCCCTCCACCCCCCCGTTGCCCAGTAACTTTATCTACACAAATCTGGTAGGTTCAAGGCTCACCCCTAACACCTGAAGTCCTGGGAATGAGAAGGGAGTCATTTTCCGTCTATTTTCTGTTCCCTTATCAGTGGAGGCTGAATGCGTCTATTCATTGCAGCTGGAAGCGGAATCTTTCTATTCATTTGCAAAACCTTGGTAACTTGTCGCTGCCTGGCCTGCCCCTAAACTTCATTGTTCCAAAGGAATGTGGTCTGTCTAATTAAACTTATTTCCCATTAAATTGCTTGTTGGCCAAAGCTCACAAGAAAAGACAAAAATACAGTTTAAATCTATAATACTTGTTCAAAAATGATTATATATGTGTTTATACAGATTATACAGACAATATATAATCATAGAATCCCTTCAGTGCAGAAAGAGGCCATTCAGCCCATCGAGTTTGCACCAACCACAATCCCAGCCAGCCCCTATTCCCGTATCCCCTCATACTTACCCTGCTAATCCCCCTGACACTAGGGTCAATTTAGCATGGCTAATCCACCTAACCTGCACACCTTTGAGGAAACCGGAGCACCTGGAGGAAACCCATGCAGACATGGGGAGAATGTGTATCTTCGTAAATCATGTATGTGAGGGAGCACGGGGTGGGCACAGTAAGAATTCTCACAACACCAGGTTCAAATCCAACGCCGGCACCTCCACATCATATATGTGAGGCACGCTGTGATACCTTTCGCTATACATAAGGCATGCTGTGATCCCTATTTTAAACTAATCTACTTTGTTTTAATCGTCTCTCAAAAAGGATGTGTTTCTGTAAACCTGCTACAAATGTACAGACAGTGCCTCGAGGGAGAGGATGGAGCGGGGAAGCAAAACTAGTGGCCATAAAATATAAGGGGGCGATTTTCCCACCTCACCGTGCTTGGCATGGATTGCATCAATCCTGGGAAATAGCGTGCGGGCCTAAAATGTGGCTTCATGCCTGCTCCCAAACAGTTTGCAATTGTCCTGGTCCCTTCCAGACCTGAACTGGATTATGCCCAGAAAGTGCGGGAGGCTGATTAGCATATTTAAAGTAACATTTAAATACACAGAGCCCATTTGACTCCCAGCGCACAGAACATTCCGGCCTTTGGGTGTGGCATGATAACGTGGAGAATTGCGCCTGGTTTCCACCAGCAGAGACCTGGCATGATGGCCACACTGGGGATGTGAGGGGGTGGCTTAAGGCTCTCGGGTGGTCAGGGGCATGACTGAGCACCCTGACAGTGTGCCAGGAGTAGTGCCAAGGGGGTGGAGCCTGAGTGCGGGCCATGATGGGGGAACCATCGGGCGGGCCCCGATGTTAGCAACCCATGTCGGGGAGGGGGTGGGGGAACATGCCGCTGCTGGGGGGTACAGTCCCGATGTCCACGGGGGGAGGGTGGGGGTCTCCCACTGTGAGATCAGGGCATCCCTGATTGGGCTCACAAACATGACATATATAGACAAGTCAAGTCCAGACTTGATTGTCTGAAGAGACTTGCATTCCAACCATCATCTTGCAATTGTGTCTTATCCTATATATACTGTGTTTGTGAACCCACCTCTCCACTTACCTGATAAAGGGGCAGCGCTCCGAAAGCTCGTGATTCCAAATAACCTGTTGGATTTTAACCTGGTGTTGTGAGGCTTCTTACTGAAACCAACATCTGTTAGAACATAAAAGCAAAATACTGTGGATGCTGGAATCTGAATCAAAAACAAAAAATGCTGGAAAATCTCAGCAGGTCTGACAGCATCTGTAGGGAGAGAAAAGAGCCAACGTTTTGAGTCTAGATGGCCCTTTGTTAGAACATCTTCAACATCCAATAACTTTTAAAAAATTATAGTCATATAGCACTGCTGCCTCACAGCTCCGGGAACCCGGGTTCGATTCCCGGCTTGGGTCACTGTCTGTGTGGAATCTGCACATTCTTCCCGTGTCTGCATGGGTTTCCTCCGGGTGCTCCGGTTTCCTCCCACACTCCAAAGATGTGTGGGTTAGGTTGATTGCCCCTTAGTACCCCGGGATGTGTAGGTTAGAGGGATTAGTGGGGTAAATATTTGGGGTGATGGAATTAGGGCCGAGGTGGGACTGTTGTTGGTGCACACTTGATGGGCTGAATGGTCTCCTTCTGCATTGTAGGGATTCTATGATATCAGTCAGATTATTCTCAGTCAGAACCAGGATCGCTACCTGAGGGGTTAACAGTGTCTGTCCAGATATAGATATTTCAGTTCAACAAATTTATCACCGAACTCATTATTCTAAATTATTTGTAAACAAATAGGAGAGATCTCTGGAAGTGAAAATGAAACTAATGGAGTATAAATATGATGGGATAGTGGGGTGGCACTTTAACATTGGGATAGCATTGGCAGGGCAGTCTGACGGGGCAGCATTCTGCTGATGCATTGACACAATGATGTGAGATTGGGTGCTTGGCTTGCTGTACTGGCATGCTGCTCTTTTGGCATTGAGAGTGTATCAATGTTTGAGTTATGATGGTGCATGGCACGGTGATGTATTGGATCAATAATGGACTGGGCAGCAACAATAGCACTGAATATAATGTATTTACAAATCGTGCATTCAAGGGCTTCCAAATAAACAACAGGGAGTTCATTGACTGAAAAGTTTCCGGATGTTTTGTGAGTATTCTCTGCTGTTTATTTGTCTTTTTCAGTCCAACTAGAGAAGCTGCTACAATCTAACTGCTCCAGTTCAATCCAAGTCAAAGGACTATAAACACTAACTAGGCTTGTATTCACTGGAATTAACAGTTTAAAGGACAATTTGATTGAAGTTTTTAAGATATTAAGGGGATCAGATAGGATAGAGAGAAAGAATCTGGGGGCGATTCTCCCGCCCCGCTGGGCTAACCTTCTCACGCAGCACGGTGGGAGAATCTCGCGTCTGGACAGGCGTGGGATTCGTGCATGTGTTCCCGCCACGCGGACATCTCCCAGCGCTGGCTTTCCACCACCGTCTGATTCGCATTGGAACCCAGCGGGAATACCAGGTAAGTACTTTACATCTCATGTTAATGTTATTTGAATGTGATTAGTGGGCCCGGGACTGAATTCTCTGATCCCGCTAGCATCTCCCACTCAACCAGGAGCATTTCACTCCAGCGGGATTCAGACTAGCTCCTCACTTTTGAGAACTAGCAGCCTGGTCCCGCTGGAGTGAAGGGGAGGGGGCATTTGGGGCCCCCCTGCGGGTCGGGCAGTGGGTTGGTGCCCCCTGGGCATGGGCACCCTGGCAGTGCCAGCTTGTGCCCCTGGCACAGCCCAAGGATCTAAGTGCCCATGTCCAGGGGACATCTTGGCACTGCCCATCAGGTATCGGGCACTGCCAAGGGTTTGGGGCCTGCTGTGGGCAGGGCCTGCTGGGGCTGGGCCCAGCGGTTGATCAATGGGGGGTCCGGGGCAGGCGGGACGCCAGTGATCGGGGCAGGCTGGGAGGAGGGGTCTGCCTGCGGGGGATGGGGGGATCGTCACTGCTGTGGGGGGGGGGGGGCGGTGCTGCAGATCGGGTGGTCCAAGAAGGGTGGGGTTTGGGGCTGGCCAACGAATGGATGAGGGGGCCATGATTGGGCCATGGGGAGGATGAGGGGGCAGCAATGCTGGTCAGCAAAGGGAGGCTGACAGTTTGGGGCCACTGCGCATGTGCAGAGTCCCGCTGGTTCCAGCCACCCGGGTGGGAATAGCCGGTGGGAATAGCCGCCGCTCCCTGAAATCTAATGATACTCACGCTGGTGGCCTCTGCAGTTCACAAAGTGCGGGAGATTCTTCTCTGAACTCCCACTGAAAAAACAATGTGATTTACTCCAGGTTTCCCGTGATTTTGACACTTAGAATTTTCTTGGGAGAATTCCGCCCGTTTCCAATTGTTGAGGAGTCTCGGACTGGGGGCGGAGTGTAAATGTTAGAGGCAAACCTTTCAGGAGTGGAACTAAGAAACATTGAAAGTTTGAAACCCTCTTCACTATACTTGATCAATTGTTAATTTTAAATCTGAGATTGATAGATTTTTGTTATCCAAAGATATGAAGGGATACGGGGAGTGGGTGGGTAAATGTGGTTAGGTTACACATCAGCTGAGATTTAACTAAATTCTGGCGCAGACTGGAACAGTTAAACAGTTAAAGAGTTAAATAGTTAAATCTCCTCCTGACTTGATTTGATTTGATTTACTATTGTCACATGTATTAGCATACAGTGAAAAGTATTGTCAACAAAACGAAGGAGATTGTCATCGACTTCAGGATGCATAAAGGAGAACATGCCCCTGTCTACATCAATAGGAATGAAGTAGAAAGGGTCGAGAACTTCACGTTTTTAGGTGTCCAGATCACAATAACCTGTCCTGGTCCCCCCATGCCGACACTATAGTTAAGAAAGCCCACCAATGCCTCTACTTTCTCAGAAGACAAAGGAAATTTGGCATGTCAGCTACGACTCTCAACAATTTTTACAGATGCACCATAAAAAGATTCTTTCTGGTTGTATCACAGCTTGGTATGGCTCCTGCTCTGCCCAAGAGCACAAGGTACTACAAAAAGTCGTGAATGTAGCCCAATCCATCAGGCAAACCAGCCTCCCATCCATTGACTCTGTCTACACTTCTTGCTGCCTCAGCAAAGCAGCCAGCATAATTAAGGACCCCACGCACCCCGGACATTCTCTCCTCCACCGGGAAAAAGATACAAAAGTCTGAGGTCACGAACCAACCGACTCAAGAACAGCTTCTTCCCTGCTGCTGTCAGACTTTTGAATTGACTTACCTTGCATTAAGTTGGTCTTTCTCTACACCCTAGCTATGACTGTAACACTACATTCTGCACTCTCTCCTTTCCTTCTCTATGAATGGTATGCTTTGTATAGCGCGCAAGAAACAATACTTTTCACTGTATGTTAATACGCGTGACAATAATAAATCAAATCAGATTGTAGCACTCTGAGTTAGAGCCAGGGTTAAGCAGCACTCCATAAATCACGCCTGACACTGCCCTGTCGTACAGAGGGATCCTGCATCAGCAGAGGTGACATTCTTTGGATACATTTCTCTGTTCCAGTCATTGGGGGGGTTCAGTGTAAAAGATTCACACCGTCTCTTTAGAGCTCTCCCAGTGTCAATATTGCTGATCAGCTAGTCTCCATATTGTCACTATTCTGAGTGCTTGTGTTGTTTGTGTGTTTGCTGGCACTTGTCAGTGTAATATTTCAGATTTCTGATAAATACTCACTGCCGCCATTTCCTGTTTTTGTAATAGTTTGTCTTTCACGTAGAAACAGAATCCCTCCGTGTGGAAGGAGATCATTCGGCCCATCGAGTCTGCATTGACTCTCCCACAGAGTATCTTACCCAGGCCCCACTCGGAGGAAACCCACGCAGACACGGGGAGAATGTGCAAACTCCACAAAGTCACTCGAGGTCGGAATCAAACCCGGGTCCCTGGCGCTGTGAGACAGCAGTGCTAACCACTGTGCCACCCCAGCCCCTGTGCCACCCCAGCCCCTGTGCCACCCTAACCACTGTGCCACCCCAGCCCCTGTGCCACCCCAGCCCCTGTGCCACCCTAACCACTGTGCCACCCCAGCCCCTGTGCCACGCCAGCCCCTGTGCCACCCTAACCACTGTGCCACCCCAGCCCCTGTGCCACCCCAGCCCCTGTGCCACCCTAACCACTGTGCCACCCCAGCCCCTGTGCCACCCCAGCCCCTGTGCCACCCTAACCACTGTGCCACCCTAACCACTATGCCATCCCAGCCCCTGAGCCACCCCAGCCCCTGTGCCACCCTAACCACTGTGCCACCCCATCTACTGTGCCACCCCATCTACT
Organism: Mustelus asterias; assembly: GCF_964213995.1. Classification (NCBI taxonomy): domain Eukaryota; kingdom Metazoa; phylum Chordata; class Chondrichthyes; order Carcharhiniformes; family Triakidae; genus Mustelus; species Mustelus asterias. The sequence goes on from NC_135825.1 coordinate 991,238, forward strand.
GTGCCACCCCATCCACTGTGCCACCCCAGCCCCTGTGCCACCCCATCCACTGTGCCACCCCAGCCCCTGTGCCACTCTAACCACTGTGCCATCCCAGCCCCTGAGCCACCCCAGCCCCTGTGCCACCCCATCCACTGTGCCACCCGAGCCCCTGTGCCACCCCATCCACTGTGCCACCCCAGCCCCTGTGCCACCTCAGCCCCTGTGCCACCCCAGCCCCTGTGCCACCCCATCCACTGTGCCACCCCAGCCCCTGTGCCACCCCAGCCCCTGTGCCACCCCAGCCCCTGTGCCACCCCAGCCCCTGTGCCACCCCAGCCCCTGTGCCACCCCAGCCCCTGTGCCACCCCAGCCCCTGTGCCACCCCATCCACTGTGCCACCCCAGCCCCTGTGCCACTCTAACCACTGTGCCACCCCAGCCCCTGTGCCACCCCAGCCCCTGTGCCACCCCATCCACTGTGCCACCCCAGCCCCTGTGCCACCCCAGCCCCTGTGCCACCCCAGCCACTGTGCTGCCCCAGCTTGCATTTAGTGTCTTTAAAATGTTCCAAAGCCTTTCACAAGAAGGTCATCAAAATTTGTAATATTTGGAAGATTTCTTACCACCCATCTGTGTACCCTGTGCCCACTCCCTCATCCCCTCATCCCCTCTCTCTTCCTCTTTCCTCACGCCTGCTCCCACCTCCTCATCCCTTTTCCCCCTCCCTCTCCCCTCCCCATCTCTCCTTCCTCACCCAGTCCCTATCTTTCCCCCTCTCCTCCTCCTCTATTCTCCCTCTCCTCCCCTCCCCCTCCGTCCCCACTCCCCCTCCTCTCCCTCCGTCCCCACTCCCCCTCCTCTCCCTCTGTCCCCCCTCCCCCTCCTCCCCCTCCGTCCCCACTCCCCCTCCTCTCCCCCCGTCCCAACTCCCCCTCCTCCCCCTCCGTCCCCACTCCCCCTCCTCTCCCTCCGTCCCCACTCCCCCTCCTCTCCCTCTGTCCCCCCTCCCCCTCCTCCCCCTCCGTCCCCACTCCCCCTCCTCTCCCTCCGTCCTCACTCCCCCTCCTCTCCCTCCGTCCCCACTCCCCCTCCTCCCCCTCCGTCCCCACTCCCCCTCCTCCCCCTCCGTCCCCACTCCCCCTCCTCCCCCTCCGTCCCCACTCCCCCTCCTCTCCCCCCGTCCCAACTCCCCCTCCTCCCCCTCCGTCCCCACTCCCCCTCCTCTCCCTCCGTCCCCACTCCCTCTCCTCTCCCTCCGTCCCCACTCCCTCTCCTCTCCCTCCGTCCCCACTCCCTCTCCTCTCCCCCTTCCCCCTCCCCCTCCTCTCCCCCCTTCCCCCTCCCCCTCCTCTCCCCCCGTCCCCACTCCCCCTCCTCTCCCCCCTTCCCCCTCCCCCTCCTCCTCCAGCTTCGGACAGGGTATATTTTGTGAATTTCTTGTTGATTGTCACAGAACCCGGGCCTGAGGTGAATTCACTCATGGGGCAGCCGTTTACCTGCTGCCTGAATTTGGAGTGGGCTGGTTACTGGATGAAGGGGTGTCTCCAGAGCTGGTGTGTTCTATGAAAATAGCCTCAGTTATATCATAGCTTGGCTGCCACGGATGGAGCTGGAATATTAATGTGCTACATGTGATGGACTGAAGCAAAACAGCTTCACTGTGGCACTCTGTGCATCAGCTAATGATTTACTAAGGATCCTCAGGTGTCTCAGGAGTAGGAGTTTAGGTTTAAACCCTGCTGTGAGTGTATAATGAGAATGTTCGTCTAATCCCCAGACCGAGGGGATTGCTCGCTCTCTTGTTTTTCACTGTGGTGTAAAATACTGGGCTCCTTTCCTTTACACTGGCTAATTTCAGAGCGCTCTTTGATGATTCCTGCACTGAGCTTCTGGTTCAGATACCGAGATACACGGATTAATCAGCTTTTGTTCCATAAACCCCACTTCAGCTTTCTCCAGGTTGCTGCCAGTAAACCAAGGGAGGACAATGACTGAGCAAAGATGATAGAGGCTTGTGAAGCTGTTTACTTTATTGACAAGCATTGGCCACGGTTAATCTCTTTCTGCATTTCAAAGAATGCAACACAGTCTGGCCAAATTGCTGTGTTGTTTTTAATTCTGAGGCAGAGACACCAGGTGAACTCCCCATGGCCAAGACAAGTTCACTGATATCAAAGTGATTGGCAGCCGAACGCTCGGGAGCTTGGAACGGTCAAAAGCCTGGAGTCATGCGTCTTTGTAGCATTTAGTGGCTCCTGTTTGAAAATTCACCTGTTTGGTGTCAGATATTAGGTTCACTTCAAGATAGAAAGACAGACTTGCATTTCTGTAGCAACTTCCATGACCTGAGGAAGTCCAGTCAGGTAAATATTTCTGGCATTGACAAGATGGGCCGAATGGCCTCCGTCTGTGCTGTAACCTTTCTTTGTCTCTCTGGTTCTAAGTTGCTATTGCAATGTATGGAATGCAGCATCCAGTTTGTGCAAAGCAAGCTCCCACAAACAGCAATGTGATAATGGCCAGATCATCTGTTCCTTCGCCATGTTGGTTGAGGGATGATTCTTAGTCAGAACACTTGGAAATCTCCCCTGTACATTCCACAGGAAATGCCCACGAGCTCAAATGGGGCCTCGATTGAATGTTTCATTTGAAATACTGCACCTCTGACTCCCTCAGTACTGCACTGGCAGTGTTAGCCGAGATTTTGTGTTCATGTCTCTAAAAAGAGACTTGAACCCATAGTCCTCTGCCTACAAGGTGGAAGTGCTGTCCACTCATTACAAATGTGGGTCAGAGGCTTGGTATACTACAGTGAATAACTCACCTTCTCACTCCCCAAAGCCTGTCCACCATCTACAAAGCACAAGTCAGGAGTGTGATGGAATACTCCCCACTTGCCTGGATGGGTGCAGCTCCAACAACACTCAAGAAACTTGACACCATCCAGGACCAAAGACCATAAGACTATAAGACATAGGAGCAGAATTAGGCCACTCGGCCCATCCAGTCTGCTCCGCCATTCAATCATGGCAATTTTTTTTCTCATCCCCATTCTCCTGCCTTTTCCCCATAAGCCCTGATCCCCTTATTAAGCAAGAATCTATCTATCTCTGTCTTAAAGACACTCAATGACCTGGCCTCCACAGCCTTCTGCAGCAAAGAGTTCCACAGATTCACCACTCTCTGGCTGAAGAAATTCCTCCTCATCTCTGTTTTAAAGGATCGTCCCTTTAGCCTGAGGTTGTGCCCTCTGGTTCTAGTTTTCCTTACTAGTGGAAACATCCTCTCCACGTCCACTCTACCCAGGCCTCGCAGTGTCCTGTAAGTAGGACAAAACAGTCAGTTTGATTGGCACCCCAAACATTCATTCCACCAATGACACACAGTGGCAGCTGTGTGTACCATCACAGGATGTGTTGCAGGAACTCACTAAGGTTTCTTAGGCCGCATGTTCCAAACGAACAACCACTGCCATCTAGAAGGACAAGGGCAGCAGATATCTCAGAACACCACCACCTGGAGGTTCCCCTCCAAGTCACTCACCATCCTGACTTGGAAATATATCACCATTCCTTCACTGTCACTGGGTCAAAATTTGGAACTCCCTCCCTAAAGGCACTGAGGAAAAATTAAATACACCACAGCACAACAATCATCCACACATTTAAAGTACCATTCTGTGCTAATATGTATCTCCAGTTTGTAGTTTTAGATTTCAGAGTTCCATTGCTGTTAAATGATTTGTATATATACTCAATTACCATCCTGATATAAGGAATGATATTGCTTTATAAAGCAGCAATTTGAACATAGAACATAGAACATTACAGCGCAGTACAGGCCCTTCGGCCCTCGATGTTGCGCCGACCAGTGGAACCAATCTAAAGCCCCTCTAATCTACACTATTCCAATATCATCCATATGTTTATCCAATAACCTCTTGAACGCTCTCAACGTTGACGAGTCCACCACTGCTGCAGGCAGGGCATTCCACGCCCTTACTACTCTCTGAGTAAAGAACCTACCTCTAACATCTGTCCTATATCTCTCACCCCTCAATTTAAAGCTATGTCCCCTCGTGCTAGCCAACACCATCCGAGGAAAAAGGCTCTCACTATCCACCCTATCTAATCCTCTGATCATCTTGTATGCCTCTATTAAGTCACCTCTTAACCTTCTTCTCTCTAACGAAAACAACCTCAAGCCCCTCAGCCTTTCCTCATACGATTTTCCCACCATACCAGGCAACATTCTGGTAAATCTCCTCTGCACCCTTTCCAACACTCCCACATCTTTCCTATAATATGGCGACCAGAACTGTACGCAATACTCCAAATGCGGCCGCACCAGAGTTTTGTACAGTTGCAGCATGACCTCCTGGCTCCGAAACTCAATCCCTCTACCAATAAAAGCTAACACACCGTACGCCTTCTTAACAACTCTATCAACCTGGGTGCCAACTTTCAGGGATCTATGCACATGGACACCCAGATCCCTCTGTTCATCCACACTACCAAGTATCTTACCATTAGCCCAGTACTCTGTATTCCTGTTACTCCTTCCAAAGTGAATCACCTCACACTTTTCCGCATTAAACTCCATTTGCCACCTCTCAGCCCAGCTCTGCAGCTTATCTATGTCCCTCTGTAACCTGCCACTTCCCTCCGCACTGTCTACAACTCCACCGACTTTAGTGTCATCCGCAAATTTACTAATCCATCCTTCCACGCCCTCATCCAGGTCATTTATAAAAATGACAAACAGCAGTGGGATTTTACCATTTTGAGTCTAAGTGCTGAATCTTGGCGTTAAATAGATCCGAGGCTGAAATCCTCTTTGCAGCGCGCCCATACACTTTTTCCCGGCTCCGGTCCGATCCGCACTGTGGGCGGGGCTTAGCGCTGCTGGACCGATTGGAGCATGCGCAGTTCGAAAAAAAATCCCGGGCGGGGAGAAAAAAGCAGAGAGAGCGGCTCTCTAACCCAGATCATCTGGGGGGGGTGGTGGGAGGGGAGGGGGGGGGGGGGGGGGGCGGTGGTGGGAGGAGAGGGGGCGGGACCCAAATCACCCTCTTGGGGGGGGGGGTGGGAGGAGAGGGGGCTGGACCCAGATCACCCTCTTGGGGGGGCGGGGGGGGGGGGGGGGGGAGTAGGAGAGGGGGCGGGACCCAGATCACCCTCTTGGGGGGGGGGGGGGTGGGAGGAGGAGAGGGGGCGGGACCCAGATCACCCTCTGGCGGGGGGGGGGGGGGGGGGGGGTGGGAGGAGGAGAGGGGGCAGGACCCAGATCACCCTGGGGGGGGGGGGGGGGAGGGGGGGGGTGTGGGAGGAGGAGAGGGGGCGGGACCCAGATCACCCTCTGGTGGGGGATGGGGGGGGGGGGTGTGGGAGGAGGAGAGGGGGTGTGACGGGTCCATCTGGCTCACCCAGCCAGTTACAATACTGCGTTCAGCATCTATTGAACCATCTTGGATACAAAGGATAATGGCATTAGGGTTCTGCATGTAAGCCTTGCTTATGCTAAAAATTATATCCTTGGTGTCGGCAGCCATTCCTGATGTTACAGTACTGATAACACCAGGAAGATCGACCAGTACCATTCATTATCCTTTGTATCCAAGATGGTTCAGTAGATGCTGAACGCAGTATTGTAACTGACTTGGTGAGCCAGATGGACCCACAAGGCAGAAGGACCATCTTTGTGTTGACCAACGCGGATCTAGCTGAGGAACATACAGCTTATCTTGCTAACGGAAGGATGGTGGAGTGAGAGCAGTGATCGAGGTAGGTTGGGGGTGTGCTCTGCCGAGGGGGGCCTGCCTCCCAGGGGGGTCTGATCCCAGGGTGGTGGGGTGGGGGTCTGCCGGGGGGGTGGCTTGCCTCTCAGGGGGGTCCGATCCCGGGGGGGGTGGGGGGTGGTGGGGGGGTCTGCCGGGATGGTTAGCGGGGGGGTCCGCGAAGGATGGTCGAGGAGGATGGTGACTTCACAAGGGCAGCGAGGGCTTCGGAGGTTCCCCTGCAGAATAGAAATCCGCTTTGGATTTTTATTTGGCAGGTCGCTAAAAGCGCGGATGCGGAACGGGCCAGAAGACGGTAAAGTGGGATTTGGCGGTCGGGTTGGGCGCGCGGTTCATTCAGTCGATTTAAATGCATGCTAATGCATTTAAATCATCGGGCCGCTCGATTCCGGCACGGGGAATCGGGTGTCGGTAAAGCCGCGATCTGCTTGGAATCGGGTGCAGATCGCGGTATAGGCCTGACGCCCGACTTTACCATGATTTTGTGCCCGAAAATGGGCGCGAAGTTTTGGTAAATTCGGGCCCAGAGTCATAGAGGTTTACAGCATGGAAACAGACCCTTTGGCCCAACTTCAGTGAGGGGTACGGGGTATGAAGTGAGACTTCAGTGAGGGGTACGGGGTATGAAGTGAGACTTCAGTGAGGGGAGCGGGATATAAAGAGCGAGACTTCTGTGAGGGGAGCAGGGTGTGAAGGGAGGCTTCAGTGTGAAGTCCGTGAATCAGAGCGAACTGAGAGAGGCAGCAGCAGAGAAGCAGATGTGCTTTGGGATTTGCTCAGCTAGAGATGGAATTTCTGCACCTTCCTTTCAATCTGTACAGATGAAAGTGTGGACTGCAGGGTGGATGATCAAACCGCTATTTTATTTTTTAAGGGAGGTGTGTATTGTTGGCTGGGCACAGCAGAGTGAGGGGGCTTGACACTGTTCACAGCAGCAAGGTGTGTGAAAGAGCAAGGTAGCAAAAGGGAAATGATTATCAGAGTGTGTCAGGATGGGACAGAGCACATAAACATGAGAATGCATCAACAGATAAGGTTAATGATAGTGAAAATAATCAGACAGAATTAAAGGCAATCTGCCTGAATGCTCACACCATTCACAACAATGCAAATGGATCGGCACAGACAGCAATAAACGGGTATGATCTAATTACCATTTCAGAGACATGGGGGGGGGAATTTTCCCGTTCTGCCCGCCACGGGAATCATAGCCGGCGAGGGGTGGACCATGGAAAGGTCCGTTGATCTCAGGCAGGATTTTCCCATTTCGGGGCGAGTGCAGCTGGAAAATCCCGCCCACCGTTGCTGTTTGGGAATTGAAAGATTGAGGGTATTTAGTGAGGAGAGGCGGAATTGAAAAGTAGATGGGCTCAGACTGTTAGTAAAGGATGGGATCAGTGCGCTGAGAACATCAACATGTAAAATCAGTTTGGGTGCAGCCAGGAAACAGCAAAGAGCAGCAAGTGTCGGTAAGAGTCGCTTATAGATGACAAAGTGTCAATATAGGACATGTACAACTCACAACGTAATCGGTGCCTGAACAAGGGCACTGCACATAGACTGGGTTAACTTCATAGCTAATGCCGAGGAGGGTGAATTCCTGGAATATATACAAGCTTGTTTTCTGGAATAGAATCTTGAGGAACCAACTGAAATGGGCTATTTTAGATCTGGTATTGTGCAATGAGAAAATGCTAATGAATAATCTTGTTCAGAAGGAAAGAGTCCTTTGGAAAGAGTGACCATAATATCATAGAATTTTACATGAAGATTGAAAGTGATCCGACTCCAGGGTCTTTGATCTAAACAAATGAAACAATAAAGGTCTGACGGCAAATTGCCTGAGGTAGATTGAGGAACGGTGATGATGGACAAGCAATAGCTAGTATTTCTGATCATAGAATAGAATCCCAACAGTGCAGAAGGAGGCCATTCAGCCCATCAAGTCTGCACCGACCACAATCCCACCCAGGCCCTATTCCCATAACCCCACACATTTACCCTGCTAATCCCCCTGACACTAAGGGGCAATTTATCATGGTCAATCAACCTAACCCGCACATCTTTGGACTGTGGGAGGAAACCGGAGCACCCGGAGGAAACCCACGCAGACACAGGGAGAATGTGCAGACTCAGTGCAGACACAGGGAGAATGTGCAGTCACAGACAGTGACCCGAGGCTGGAATTGAACCCAGGTCCCTGGTGCTGTGAGTACTAACCACCGTGCCACCCTAAAAAATTTAAAATTTAAAAAATTCATACACGTGTTATGATGACCACAAAGGCCTCGCGGCGGGATCATCAATAGATCTACCCATGGTGACATGGAAAGTTGCAGAAAATGTAATAATCCTGCATATTGGAAGCATTTTAAAATTCAGCAGAGGACCAAGAAATTGGAGCCAGAGGGTGGATTTTCCACACAACCCGCTGAGTGTTTTGCAGCAGCGGAGATGGCTGGCTATTGGCTGGCAGTGGGGTATTCTGGCTCCGCCTCAGTCAGCTGGGTTTCCTGTGAATGCGCCTGTCGCTGTTGAGAAACTTGAGGTGGGAGGGGCGACGACAGGACTGGAAGATTCCGCCAGCATGAACAGCTGGAAAATTCCAATCGTAGAGTCATAGATTGATAAAGAAAGAGAAAATAGATTAGAAAGATAACTAGCGAGGAACATCAAAACTGACTGTAAAAGCTTTGATCCGTGTGTGAAAAGACAGATGTTAGTAAAGACAAATGTGGATCAAACACAGGCAGAGACAGGAGAATTTCTAATGGGGAATAAGCAAATGGCAGAGAAACGAAACAGATACTCTGTCTTCGGAGGAAGATACAAAAAACCTCCCTAAAATATTGGGGAGCCAAGGGACCAGTGAGATTGAGCATGTGAAAGAAATTAGTCTTCATAAAAAGATAGTGTTGGAGAAATTAATGGGACTGAAAGATGATAAACCACCAGCATCCAATCATCTACATCAGGGTGAAAGAGGCACTGGAGAGATAGTGGATGCATTGAAAGAATAACAAAGAACAAAGAACAGTACAGCGCAGGAACAGGCCCTTCGGCCCTCCAAGCCTGCACCAATCATGATGTCCCAAATAATCAAAAAAACACCTTCTGCCCTTACTCGGTCCGTATCCCTCTGTTCCCTCCCTATTCATGCACCCATCCTGATGCCTCTTAAATTGCTGGTCATCTTTCAAAATTCTATCGATTCTGGAACAGTTCCTGCAGATTAGAAAATAGTGAGTGTAACCCCACTGTTTCATAAAGGAGGAAGAGAGAGAACAGGGAATTACAGACTAGTTAGCCTGATATCAGTAGTCAGGGAATGCTAAAATCTATTATAAAGGATATAATAACTGAACACTTAGAAAATAATAATGGTGAGATTGTGCAGAGTCAACGTGTATTTATGAAAGAGAAATTACCGTTGACAAACTTTGGCACTCAAGAGCTCTTAAGGACGTGACAAGGTAGATGCAGGAAGGATGTTTCCCCCTGGCTGGGGTTTGGAGGAGGTGGTGGGAGAGGGGTGTTGGCCTAGAACCAGGTACACAGTCTCAGAATAAAGGACAGGCCACTTAGGACAGAGATGGGGAGGACTTTCTTCACTCAGACGGTAGTAAATCTTTGGAATTCTTTGCCCCATAGGGCTGGGGATATTCATTGAGTACATTTAAAGCAGAGATTGTTAGATTTCTAGATACCAATGACATTACGGGATATGGAGATAGGGAGGGAACATGGTGTATAAGGCAGAAAATGAGCCATGAGCTCGTTAATGAAGCAAGCCTGAGGGGCCAAATGGCCTACTCCTGCTTCTAATAAAATGTTCTCTAAAAGGGAGGTGTACTTTATTCAATAGTAGACACTGTTAATGCTGTTGGCAATACACATTAGTGTCACTCAGCCACCTTTGCTGCAGTAGTTTGTGTGTTAAAGCTGCTAGCTAGGGGGATGGTCTGGGGAGCTGACTCCCCCCCAGTGCAATCTCACAAAGTTCCACTCCACTGGCATCATTGCCACAAGGAGCTCAGCACAGACTCCTGCTCCTGGCTGCCTTGAAGCAGTACTTGTAAAGCTTTAGGCAGAGAAAAGAGGCATTGCAAGGCGGAGTGTGTGTGTGCTGAGTGCTTTAAGGAGATGCAGCATTGCTCCCCATGTTTCTACAAGTGTAGAATTCTCATTCCTTGAGGGACAGGGAAGATCGCAGCCTCTGAATAATAACCAGCCCCTTACCCACAGAGAGGGGCTGGGTTTTCCCTTCCCGGTTGTGAAGCTTCCAGGAAGCAGCAGGAATGCAGTGAAATGGATTCTACATCAAGGTTGGCCATCCACATCTGTTTAATTGGACAGAATGTGCATTTCTGTAGCACCTTTCACACTCTCCGGATGCCCCATGGTGCATTGCAACCAAGGACGTGCCTTTGAATGTCAGAAAATACGACAGCGAATTTGTATACAGCAAGATCCCACAAACAGCAACGTGACACTGACGGAATAATGTGTGTGGAGTTGCCGGCGTTGGACTGAGGTAGGTACAGTAAGTAATCTACCTGATGAGTCACTCACCTGAGGAAGAACCAACACTCCGAAAGCTCGTGCAACAAAATAAACCTGTTGGACTTTAACCTAGTGTTGTGAGACGACTTACTGGGGATAATGTGTGTTAATGATGTCGGCTGGGGGGTGGGGCGGGGGGGGGGGGGGGGGCGGGTGTCAATGTTGTCCCCAGGACACCAGTAAGTTTATGTGGTGAAAATGACTTTGCAGTTTTATGGAAATCTGTTTTTATTCTGGTGATGTGGAAATCGCTGGCAAGGCCAGCATTTATTGCCCATCTCAGATGCCCCTTGTGAAGGTGGCAATGAGTCTTCTTGGACCAGTCCATGTGGTGAAGGTGTCCCTTAATCAGGATAGTTATCTTAGAACTGAGCAACCTTGCAAGCAGAGGTCATTAAAGTCAAACAAGTGCTGTTAATGTGACATAAACCTGATGTAATTCTATGTCATCTCTTGGTGTAAAATGTTGGTTGAGCTCGGTACAGCTTAAAGTATTTGTAGTATTAGGGAATTCATCAGTAAGCATTTACTAGCTACCAAAACTAGATACAAAAGGTACAATAAAGGTCCAAACCAGGGCTCTCTCCATGCTTGCTCATACACATGTCTCAGTCCAATATACATTGACCCTCGAGGTGTGGGTCTTGTGTTCTTTTACATCACTGTGTGGGCAGTGCTATATTCAATCCCAAATTCATCCTTGTGATTTATGCAGGGAGGTGATTTTATGAAGTGGGTCAGTTGTGATAGCTCCCGTGGTGGAATAGTCTTTCCACACGTACCCCAATTGGTCAGACATGAAGAAAGGTTGATGGGAGGGAAACGCTGACATACCAACACTGGGGCAGGGATCACTTCTCACAGCAATGGTTATCATATTGCACAGTGCGATCCCAGCCAGGATTTTCCTCAAACAAAGTGACGTACCGGAGAGTTACTGAGCTGTCAACTTTAGAATTTCCCTTTTGCGATTCAGTTTCAGGTGAAACTCAGATTCCACGTTTGATTGAATTGGGATAAAAATCGTCAGGAGTAGGGTGATCTGACAATCCACCAATTGCCTCCTTCTGATCAAGCCTGTTTAGAGTCATAGAGTCATGGAAACAGGCCCTTCGGCCCAACTTGTCCATGCCTCCCTTTTTTTTAAAAACTCCTAAGCGAATCCCAATTGCCCGCATTTGGCCCATATCCCTCTATGCCAATCTCACCCATGTAACTATCTAAATGATTTTTAAAAGACAAAATTGTCTTTACTACTCTACTACTACCTCTACTACTACCTCTGGCAGCTTATTCCAGACACTCACCACCCTTTGTGTGAAACAATTGCCCCTCTGGACACTTTTGTATCTCTCCCCTCTCACCTTAAACCTATGCCCTCTAGTTTTAGACTCCTCTACCTTTGGGAAAAGATATTGACTATCTAGCTGATCTGTGCCCCTCATTATTTTATAGACCTCTATAAGATCACCCCTCAGCCTCCTACGCTCCAGAGAAAAGAGTCCCAGTCTATCCAGCCTGTCCTTATAACTCAATCCATCAAGTCCCGGTTGCATCCTAGTAAATCTTTTCTGCTCTCTTTTGAGTTTAATAATACCCTTTCTATAATAGGGTGACCAGAATTGCACACAGTATTCTAAGTTTAGCCTTACCAATGTCTTGTACAACTTCAACAAGACATTCCAACTCCTGTATTCAATGTTCTGACCAATGAAACCAAGCATGCTGAATGTGTCTTCACCACTCTGTCCACCTGTGACTCCACTTTCAAGGAGCTATGAACATGTACCCCTAGATCTCTTTGTTCTGTAACTCTCCCCAACGCCCTACCATTAACTGAGTAAGTCCTGCTCTGGTTCAATCTACCAAAATGCATCACCTCGCATTTGTCTAAATTGAACTCCATCTGCCATTCATCAGCCCACTGGCCCAATTGATCAAGATCCCATTGCAGTTGGAGATAACTTTCTTCACTGTCCACTATGCCACCAATCTTGGTGTCATCTGCAAACCTGCTAACCATGCCCCCTATATTCTCATCCAAATCATTAATATAAATGACAAATAACAGTGGGCCCAGCACTGATCCCTGAGGCACACCGCTGGTCACAGGCCTCCAGTTTGAAAAACAACCCTCTGCAACCACCCTCTGGCTTATGTCAAGAAGCCAATTTTGTATCCATTTAGATACTTCACCCTGGATCCCGTGAGATTTAACCTTATGCAACAAACCACCATGCGGTACCTTGTCAAAGGCCTTGCTAAAGTCCATGTAGACAACATCAACTGCACTGCCCTCATCTACCTTCTTGGTTACCCCTTCAAAAAACTCAATCAAATTTGTGAGACATGATTTTCCATCACAAAGCCATGCTGACTGTCCCTAATCAGTACTTGCGTCTCTAAATGCCTGGAGATCCTGTCTCTCAAAATACCTTCTGTTGTGGGGAAATTAAAGAAATGGTCACCTGACACACAAAATGGTTGCCTGGCACACAAAATGGTTGCCTGACACACAAAATGGTTGCCTGGCACACAAAATGGTTGCCAGGCACACAAAATGGTTACCTGGGAAGGGACATTAAACAGGCACTGGCTTTTAGCACAGACAAGTTAATTAAAGTTAAAACATGCAGTAACTGAAATGCTGCAGGAAGCTAGTCAGAGCTTGAGGCACTTTAAGATAAGGGCAGACCCAGAACAATAAGACTGATAATAAGATCAGCCCCAGATGGGAACATAAATACATAAATGCAACAAAACCAATCACTGAATGTATAGATCGAAACCAGTCATTGATAGAGGAAATGTATCCATTCTATGAACAATGTGATTAACTACCCATGTCTGTACCTGTCTGATTGTAACGATGTGTTAACGATCGATCACCTTGATCTGTCTACTCAACTATAACAATGTGTTAAACAGCTAATGTCCGGACTACCTATTGTCTAAAAGGTATAAAAATGATCAACTGCCATTGTGTAGTTGAGAAGGTAGCTGCCAAGTACTGCAGAGTACCAGCGCTTTCTCCCCGAAGCTTCGTATCCGAAATAAAACTGTATTATTGAACCTCCAGTCTGACTCCGGTGGTAAATTTCCCACAACACCTTCCAACAATTTACCCGCCACAGATATGAGGCTCACTGGCCTGTAGTTCCCAGGCTTTTCCCTGCAGCCCTTTTTAAACAAAGGCACAACATTTGCCACTCTCCAATCTTCAGACACCTCACCCGTGACTATCGATGATTCAAATATCTCGGCTCGGGGACCCGCAATTTCCTCCCTAGCCTCCCACAATGTCCTGGGATACACTTCAAGAGGTCCCGGGGATTTATTTATCTTGATGCGCTTTAAGACTCCCAGCACCTCCTTCTCTGTAATATGTACACTCCTCAAGACATCACTATTTATTTCCCCAAGTTCCCTAACATCCATGTTTCTGGTTTTTATTTGCAGTTAAGTGTTACTAATGAGTGTTTTTTCTGCTTGTTGTGTAGGTGACTGGATTCACTGCATTGACGTGTGCGGACTATACAGACAAATATTGATCGAGGCACAGTGTTCAGGCCCCAAGGAGGTGAATGATGTCCTCGGGCGGACCGGGGAGGGGAGTGAGTGCAGGGAATCTCAATTTTAAGAGCGAGGACATTGGGACAGGAGGACTGAGTGGCGATGGAATAACTGTTGGTGAGGAATTGGGAAGAATCCTAATGAAATGGGAGACATTTCTCACAGTGAGCGGAAAGATGCGAATGTTCTACCTGAACAGGTGGCGGAAGAAGGTTCGATAAAACCTTTGAAAAGCGGAGTGGAAATGTGAATCTCCAACAAGCTGCTGAGGTTAATAGAAGATTTCAACGCTGAGATTGGTCGGTTTTTGTTCTGTAAGTTCCCAAGGTTACGGAAACAAAGTACTGATCAGCCATGATGCTGTTGAACCGATTCAAAAGGCTGAATGGCCTCTCCCTGGTCTACATTCCTCTGTGTGGAAGAGCAGGGAAGGAAGAATTTAACTCGCTCTTTCATGCAGCTGTCCCAGGCACAATAGACTGAAGGATTGCTGTGTTGCGAAGATTTGGTAGTAATTGTGAGTCTGAATGAATGCTGAACTAAAGAATTCAACATCTAATGGAGCCTCAGGAAATGGCCATTGATTGAGCCAGTTTGTCAGATCTGCTAATGTCACCAGAAGCAGCAGGTGTCTGAGCTGGAGAGAGAACTGGCCACATAAAAGGATATTCTGCACAGAAACAGGCCATTCAGCCCACGCTGCTGTTCTCATATACTCCAGTCTCCTCGCATTTTCCTCATCTAAACCTACTAAACATTCTCCATTATCACAGATTCCAGTTCAGGGAGGTCCTGCAGGGGCAGTTTAGGGAGTTGGGGAGAAGGCTAAAAAGCAGGACCTCTAGGGTAGCAATCTCTGGATTACTCCCCATGCCACGTGCTAGTGAGGCTAAGAACAGGGAGATTGTGCAGCTGAACACGTGGCTAAAGAACTGGTGCAGGAGGGAGGGTTTCAGATTCGTGGATCACTGGGAAGTCTCCCAGTGAGGATGGGACCTGTACAAGAAGGACGGGTTACACCTGAACTGGAGGGGCACCAATATCCTAGGTTTGCTAGTGTGGTTCGGGTGGGTTTAAACTGATGTGGCAGGGGAGTGGGGATCAGAACAATAGAATATAGAACAGTACAGCACAGAACAGGCCCTTCGGCCCACGATGTTGTGCCGAGCTTTATCTGAAACCAAAATCAAGCTATCCCACTCCCTATCATCCTGGTGTGCTCCATGTGCCTATCCAATAACCGCTTAAATGTTCCTAAAGTGTCTGACTCCACTATCACTGCAGGCTGTCCATTCCACACCCCAACCACTCTCTGCGTAAAGAACCTACCTCTGATATCCTTCCTATATCTCCCACCATGAACCCTATAGTTATGCCCCCTTGTAATAGCTCCATCCACCCGAGGAAATAGTCTCTGAACGTTCACTCTATCTATCCCCTTCATCATTTTATAAACCTCTAACAAACAATAGGTTAGCAAGCGTAGAGACTGGGGACGAGCATGGGGCCAAGACAAGGCTACCTAAGAGGAAGAGCAATCTGGGGGAGGATGAATTGGAGGTCTGGAGTGCATCTGCTTCAATGCAAGGAGCGTAACAGGCAAGACAGATAAACTTAGAGCCTTAATGCATGCGCGGAACTTGGATGTGGTAGCAATGACTTGGTTGAAAGAAGGACAGGACTGGCAGCTGAATATTCCGGGGTATAAGTGTTTTAGGTGAGACAGAGGAGGGGCTAGAAGAGGTGGGGGAGTAGCAATGCTGGTTAGGGAGCATATTACAGCGGTACAGAAGGTGGACAATTTGGAAGGATCACGTAATGAGACATTGTGGGTAGAGCTCAGAAACAGGAAGGGTGCAGTCACTATGCTGGGGCTATACTACAGGCCTCCCAACAGCCCACGGGAAATTGAGGAACGGATATGTAAAGAGATTCTGGACAGGTGCAGAAAAAGTAGGGTTGTTGTAGTGGGAGACGTTAATTTCCCTCGCATAGACTGGAAATCGCTTAGGGCTGGGGGTCCGGACGGGGAGAAATTTGTAAAATGTGTCCAGGAAGGTTCTTTGGAACAATATGTTGATAGTCCAACTAGAGAGGGGGCTATACTGGACCTAGTACTGGGGAATGAGCCCAGTCAGGTCATCAATGTTTCAGTGGGGGAACATGTGGTGAACAGTGACCGCAATTCTGTAAACTTTCGGATAGTCATGGAAAAGGATGAGTGTTGTCCTATGGGTAAGGTGCTGAATTGGGGGAAGGCTAACTGCAACCGGATTAGGCAGGATTTGGTAACTGTTGATTGGGAGAGGCTGTTCGAGAGTAAATCCACATCTGGCATGTGGGAGTCTTTTAAGGAGCAGTTGATAGGAGTGCAGGACAGGCATGTGCCTGTAAAAAGGAAGGACAGGAAAGGTAGGATTTGGGAGCCGTGGATAACCAGAGAAATTGTGGGTCCAATCAAAAAGAAAAAAGAGGCATACATAAGGTCCAGGCAACTAAAAACAGATGAAGTACTGGAGGAATACAGAGAAAGTAGAAAAGAACTCAAACAGAGTTAGAAGGGCAAAAAGGGGTCACGAAATGTCCTTGGCAGACAGGATTAAGGAGAATCCCAAGGCATTTTATACATACGTTAGGAACAAGAGGGTTGTCAGAGAAAGAGTCGGACCTCTCAAGAACAAAGGAGGGGAATTATGCTTAGAACCCAAGGAAGTAGGTGAGATCCTAAATGAATACTTTGCATCAGTATTCACAAAGGAGAGGGACACATTGATTGATCGTGTAGACCCGTTAGAACAAATCGCAATTACAAGGGAGGAAGTGTTAGGTGTTTTAGGAAGCATTAAGGTAGACAAATCCCCAGGGCCAGATGGCATCTGTCCTAGATTCCTGAGAGAGACAAGAGATGAAATTGCTGGGCCTCTAACAGAAATCTTTGTTTCTTCATTGGACACAAGTGAGGTCCCAGAGGATTGGAGGATAGCAAATGTGGTCCCGTTATTTAAGAAGCGTAGCAAGGATAATCCGGGTGATTATAGGCCAGTGAGCTTGACGTCCATGGTAGGGAAATTGTTGGAGAAGATTCTTAGAGATAGGATCTATATACATTTAGAACTGAATAATCTCATTAGCGATAGACAGCATGGTTTTGTACGAGGGAGGTCATGCCTCACAAATTTGGTTGAGTTTTTTGAGGAGGTGACAAAAATGATTGACGAGGGAAGGGCCGTGGATGTCATCTACATGGATTTTAGTAAAGCGTTTGACAAGGTCCCTCATGGAAGGCTGGTGCAAAAGGTTAAATCTCACGGGATCAAAGGTGAACTAGCTAGATGGGTACAGAACTGGCTTGGCCATAGAAGACAGAGAGTAGCAGTGGAGGGGTTTTTTTCTGATTGGAGGTCTGTGACTAGTGGTGTTCCGCGGGGCTCTGTATTGGAATCTCTGCTGTTTGTGATATATATAAATGATTTGGAGGAAGATGTAGCTGGTGTGATCAGTAAGTTTGCGGATGACACAAAGATTGCAGGAGTTGCAGACAGTGATGAACATTGTCAGAAAATACAGCAGGATATAGATAGGCTGGAAAATTGGGCGGAGAAATGGCAGATGGAATTTAATCCAGATATATGCGAAGTGATGCATTTTGGTAGATCTAATGCAGGGGGGAGCTATACAATAAATGGCAGAACCATCAGGAGTATGGACACGCAGAGGGATCTGGGTGTGCAAGTCCACAGATCCTTAAAGGTGGCAGCACAGGTGGAAAAGGTGGTGCAGAAGGCATATGGCATGCTTGCCTTTATTGGACGGGGCATAGAGTATAAAAGTTGGCATATGATGTTGCAGTTATATAGAACGTTGGTTAGGCCACATCTGGAATACTGCATCCAGTTCTGGTCGCCACACTACCAGAAAGACGTTGAGGCTTTGGAGAGAGTGCAGAAAAAGTTTACCAGGATGTTGCCTGGTATGGAGGGTATTAGCTATGAGGTGAGATTGAGTAAACTAGGGCTGTTCTTCCTGGAAAGATGGAGGTTGAGGGGCGACCTAATAGAAGTTTATAAAATTATGAAGGGCATAGATAGGGTGAACAGTTGGAAGCTTTTTCCCAGGTCAGAAATGACAAACACAAGGGGTCACAAGTAAGGGGGGCAAGGTTCAATACAGATATGCGGGGGACGTATTTTACACAGAGGGTGGTGGGGGCCTGGAATGCACTACCAAGCAAGGTGGTTGAGGCAGACACACTAGGATCATTTAAGACTTATCTAGATAGCCACATGAACAGACTGGGAATAGAGGGATACAAACGGATGGTCTCGTTAGGAACACATGATCGGTGCAGGCTTGGAGGGCCGAAGGGCCTGTTCTTGTGCTGTATTGTTCTTTGTTCTTTGTTCAGCCAATTCAATTCACTCCATGTCATAGATTCACTGAATCCCTACAGTACAGGAGGAGACCATTTGGCCCATCGAGTCTGCACCAACTCTCCAACAGAACATCTTACCCAGGCGTGCCTCCTCGCCCTAGCCTCATAACCCTACCCATTTACCCCGCTAATCCTGCTAACCTAAACACCTTTGGACACTAAGGGGCAACTTAGCATGGCCAATCCACCTAACCGACATATCTTTGAACAGTGGGGTGAAACCAGAGCATCCGGAGGAAACCCATGCAGACACGGAGAGAATCTCATGACTGAAGTCACAAAATACTAAAAAAGGCTGCAGGCCCAGACAACATTCCAACAAAAGAACTGAAGACCCGTTCCTGCAGGGAGGTGGTTGTGAGAATTAGATCAGTTGTGATAGCTCCCGTGATGGAATAGTCTTTCCACACTTAGCCCCACGGGCCGGACATGAAGAAAGGCTGATGGGAAGGAAACACTGACATCCCAACACTGGGGCAGGGATCACTCCTCACAGCAATGGTTATCATATTGCACAGTGCGATCCCAGCCAGGATTCTCCTTAAACAAAGTGACGTACCGGAGAGTTACTGAGCTGTCAACTTTAGAATTTCCCCTTTGAGATTCAGTTTCAGGTGAAACTCAGATTCCACATTTGATGGAATTGAGATAAAATCTGTCAGGAGTAGGGTGATCTGATAATCCACCAATTGCCTCCTTCTGAGAAAAGGTAAAACTGCAAATAAAATCAAGAAACATGGTTTAAGCCAGTGAGGCTCCTTGTCTGTCTGTTTCTCCCCGAGCCAAGCTGTTCCAGTTTAACTGTAACACAGGCAACTACCTGGAGAAATACCCGGGTATGTCCTATACACAAAACGGACAAATCCAACCCTGCCAATTACCGCCCAATCAGTCTACTCTCGATCATCAGTAAAGTGATGGAAGGGGTCATCGACAGCGCTGTCAAGCAGCACCTACTCAGCAATAACCCGCTCAGTGACGCCCAGTTTGGGTTTCGCCAGGGTCACTCAGCTCCTGACCTCATTACAGCCTTGGTTCAAACATGGACAAAAGAGCTGAATTCCAGAGGTGAGGTGAGTGTGGCAGCCCTTGATATCAAAGCAGCATTCGACCAGGTGTGGCATCAAGGAGCCCGAGCAAAACAGAAGGCAAATGGGAAAACATTTTATTGGCTGGAGTGATATCTACACAAAGGAATAATATTTTTGATTTGATTTATTATTGTCACATGTATTAACATACAATAAAAAGTATTGTTTCTTGTGCGCTATACAGACAAAGCATACCATTCATAGAGAAGGAAACGAGAGAGTGCAGAATGTAGTGTTACAGTCATAGCTAGGGGGTAGAGAAAAATCAACTTAATGCAAGAAAGTTCTATTCAAAAGTCTGACAGCAGCAGGGAAGAAGCTGCTCTTGAGTCGGTTAGTATGTGACCTCAGACTTTTGTACCTTTTTCCCGACAGAAGAAGGTGGAAGAGAGAATTTCCGGGGTGTGTGGAGTCCTTAATTATGCTGGCTGCTTTTCCGAGGCAGCAGGAAGTGTAGACAGAGTCAATGGATGGGAGGTTGGTTTGTGTGATGGACTGGGCTACGTTCACAACCCTTTGTAGTTTCTTGCGGTCTTGGGCAGAGCAGGAGCCATACCAAGCTGTGATACAACCAGAAAGAATGCGTTCTATGGTGCATCTGTAAAAGTTGGTGAGAGTTATTGGAGGCCAATCAATTCAGTCTGAGGACATCATTGCAGGAGTTCCTCAGGGTAGTGTCCTAGGCCCAGCCAACTGAGCAATGACCTCCTCTCCATCATAGGGTCAGAAGTTTGCTGATGGTTGCACAATATTCAGCGCCATTTTCAGCTGATATGCCATGTTCATGTCTATGTGTATAAAGACCTGGGCGGCACGGTAGCACAGCGGTTAGCATTGCTGCTTCACAGCTCCAGGGTCCCAGGTTCGATTCCCGGCTCGGGTCACTGTCTGTGTGGAGTTTGCACATTCTCCTCGTGTCTGCGTGGGTTTCCTCCGGGTGCTCCGGTTTCCTCCCACAGTCCAAAGATGTGCGGGTTAGGTTGATTGGCCAGGTTAAAAATTGCCCCTTAGAGTCCTGGGATGCGTAGGTTAGAGGGATTAGCGGGTAAATATGTGGGGGTAGGGCCTGGGTGGGATTGTGGTCGGTGCAGACTCGATGGGCCGAATGGCCTCCTTCTGCACTGTAGGGTTTCTATGATTTCTATGATTTCTATGATATTCAGGCTTGGGCTGGTAATTAGCGAGTAACATTCGTATCACACCAAAGCCAGGCAATGACCATCTCCAGCCAGAGAATTTAACCATCGCCACTTGACATTCAATGACATTACTCCCAGCATCCTGGAGCAGGAGCAGGAGTCAGCCACCCAGCCCTTCAGGCCCACTCCAACATCCAACATCCAATCAGATGACAGCTGTGATTCTATTTCAATCACACTTTCCTGCACTCTCCTCATTTTCAATGTGTAGGAATCTATCAATCTCAGCCTTGAACATCCTCAACAGCTGAACCCCCAGTCCTTGAGGGTGGAGAATTCCAAAAATTCACCACCATCTGATTAAAGAATTAATTTGTTGACTCCTTGAGAGAGTGAGGGAGAGAGAATGTGGATAGGAGAGCTTGGCATTGCAAGATTATATTCTGTAAGTCATTAGACTGTGCCTTTGGGACGCCCCCCATTTGGTCATTGCGAAGCCTTCCTTCTTTTGCTTTACAGCAGAGTTATCTGTCTTTGATAGAGAAGCAGTTGTGAATGATTTCTCTCCCAGAAATCTTCTGAGGGCATCAGCCATTTGGTCCAATAAAAAGATTCTTTGCTATGAAATTGAACCCCCGTCAAAACTGAAAGCCAATCGACATGGGAAATGTGTGTACAAGCCAGGACAGACTCTGGGATTTTGACACTAAACATTTTCAGTCTTATCTCACACATCAGAGTCTATAATATCCTTCTCCATGGACTGAGCACCAGCCTTCTTGATGCTATCAAAAGTTGACCATGCCTCAAATAATTCCAACAACTCATCTTTTTAATCTAGCTCATGCAGAAATTGTAATCGAAGGGCTAATCCCCCTTTGGTGTCGGAGTCACCCACATCCATTTCCAAAAATACTTTACTGTCAATCATACTTGTTCCAGACAATGACAAAGCTGTGCCTTCTCTGGGATGTAGAAGATGTTTCCATTGCTGATATGATTCCGACTCAGAAAAATACAGTGGATATTAAAAGGCTGCAACTTTGCAGTGGCATTGTGCCATTCTGTACCTGAGGTTGTGAGTGTAATGATTCAGCCAGGCCATTGAGGTTGGCCTATTGGAATATGAACTCCCTGATTAAGGAGTCAATTGATGGGCCAATCAGGGAGTCTTTTCCTTGTATTTAACAGGGAGTGTCAGTTCCTCTGGCACTCCCGAAGGTAGACTGCTGACTGCGAGCACTCTGTGCACTGCTGTTGGAATTGTAAATAAAAGGATTCTGGAGAAGGGATTTCAGCCTCCGAAGACTTGTTACAGTGAGGAACAGTATCCTTCTTTTTCTCTCAGACGATAGAGACAAAACGTCTTGTTCATCAACCAATCACCAAGCTCAACGTTCATCCTCTGCTGCATGTTAAATCCACTACTCGTATGCTTGGAGAATGAAGGAGTCTGAAGCTAACCAGATACCTGCTGACAGGTTTCAGACAGACTCTGGAGTAAATACACAAACTCTCCCAGTTCTCCCCAAAGCACAGTGTGAACAT
Source organism: Mustelus asterias (assembly GCF_964213995.1). Taxonomy (NCBI): domain Eukaryota; kingdom Metazoa; phylum Chordata; class Chondrichthyes; order Carcharhiniformes; family Triakidae; genus Mustelus; species Mustelus asterias. The sequence goes on from NC_135825.1 coordinate 1,013,362, forward strand.
ATTCCAATAAGGAAGCCCCATAGCGCGGTGGAATCTGAATCATTGAATGGTTTCAAGAAGGAGATAGATATATTTCTAATAAAAAAGAGATAAGGGGATCTGGGGAACAGGTGGGGAGGTGGATTTGAGACCAGGGAGAGATCAGCCATGATCTTATTGAATGGCGGAGCAGGCTCGAAGGGCTGAATTTGCCTAATCTGCTCCTAATTCCTATTGATGCATTATGCTGCTTCAAGGTTGACTGCCATAATACGATGTATTGTTGAATGCATCATATATCAAGCATTCTGAATCTAATCCAACTTTCTCTAGACTCTGCTTGGAACGATACCATTGTTAGAAGTGATTGAACATTGGTATTTATAAATCATTTCCAGTGTAAAATGGGTCTGTTTCTTACATCTGGGTTTTGATATCCGTGTATTGATTTCTGTAAACCTGAACACAAATGTATTTGATGAGAAGGAAAGACTTTTCCTATAAAGTCTTTCAAGACCTTCGGGCATCCCAAAGTATTTTACAGCCAATCAGGTATTTTTTTGAAACGTACTAACTGTTGTAATGAAGGAACCACAGCAGCGAATTTGTGCGCATTGAGAGCACACATCAACAATGTAGTAATGACAGATTTAGTTTTAATTAACCATTGAGGAGAGGTTTACAGTAATAAAACAGGCCCTTCGGCCCAACTTGTCCATGCCGCCCAGTTTTTAATCACTAAGCTAGTCCCAATTGCCCGCATTTAGCCCATATCCCTTAATGCCCATCTTACCCATGTAACTGTCTAAATGTTTTTTAAAAGACAAATTGTACCCGCCTCTACTACTACCTCTGGCAGCTCATTCCAGGTGCTCAAATTTGGCCGCATTTGGAGTATTGTGTACAATTCTGGTCACCACAGTACGGGGAGGATGTTGATGCATTGGAAAGGGTGCAGAAGAGATTTACCAGGATGTTGCCTGGTTTGGAGGAGATGGACTATGAAGAAAGTTTGAACAAATTTGCATTGTTTTCATTGAAGCATCGGAAGATGAGGGGGGACCTGATAGAGGTTTACAAGATTATGACAGGTTTGGATAGAGTGGATAGTCAGAGTCTTTTTCCCAGGGTCGAAGGGTCAATTACCCGGGGGAATAGGTCGAAAGTGAGAGGTGGAAAGTTTGAAAGAGATGTAAGGGGCAAGTTTTTCACACAGAGGGTGGTGAATGCCTGGAACGCGCTGCCGGAGGAGGTGGTGGAAGCAGATTCTATAACTACGTTCAAAAAGCATCTGGATAGATACATGAATAGGCAGGAAATAGAGGGATAGGAACCATGGAGAGGCAAGAAAATATTAGATTAGAGAGGCATCTGTGTGGGCACAGACGTGGAGGGCTGAAGGGCCTGTTCCTGTGCTGTACTGTTCTTTGTTCTCTGTTCTCTATGTTCCTCTGTTTCTATGCCTACTCTCTATTTTCTGTTAGCGAGCCAACTTTCAACCCATGTTGATATGTTACTCCTTACTCCATGAGCTTTTATTTTCCACAATAACCTTTGATGTGACACTCTATCAAATGCCTTCTGGAAATCTAAGTGCAGTACATCTACAGGTTCCCCATTATCCATAGCACTTATGACTCCTTCGAAGGACCATATAACAGTTGACATGAGGTGTCGGGTGGGAGGTGGAATTTTTAAAATTAGAATCGCAGGAAGGAAAGGGCTGAGTTTTGTGGATCAGTGAAACCATCTGAAGATTTAACCCCTTTCTTTCTACCTGTCACCCCCATTTCCCACACCCGCTCTAACCTGCCCAAACCCTCCCTGCCCAAGACCCCACACACACCTGTTTCGAGGATCCATTGGGCCTTCATTAGGTTCAATTCCACAGTGCCCTGAATGCTGCCGGAACTGATGGAGATTCCGGCCAGTCCAATTGGCTGGCAGGTCCCGGGAGTGGGATTTCCTTCTCAGTGAGGGGCAGAAATCCCACTCCGCCTCGACTGAGCACTCGCACCCGCAGCCTGCTCTGGCTGTGGAACAGGCTGGCATGGAGTGGATCAAACATGCCTCACTTTTACAATCAGAACCTCTGGATTGTACTTCAGAATTATTCCAATCACAAAGCTGTGTGATAAACACTCACACAATGTTACACTCGACAGGAAACCTCTGGATGAAGTGGTGTTGTGTGAGCTTAGCGTGTAAAAGGTGGACCTTTCTGCCTGCGATTCCTCTGTTCACCATTTAATGGAGGTGTTAGCCGATAATTCACTGCCTGAAGATTCTGCCCATTACCTCCCCAAACTGACAGCATAGCATTGGTGTTTATTTCGTGGGTAAAGTGTTTTCTCCCCCATCCTTACATCAGGTAACTGAGAATTATAAAAATAAAAGATCTAATACCATTGATCTTGTATAAAAAATATCATCTCACCATCTGTGGAATTTCACACTATTGGTTGTCTCCTTCTGTGTTTTTCCACTGTTCCTGTTTCTCTCTATCTCTCTGTCTCGATCTCTTTCTCTCTCCTCCTCTCTCTGTCTCTCTCTCTCTCTCTCCTCTCCTTCTATCTCTCTCTCTCTCTCATTCATATCCATAGATTCTAAACGGAGAACAACTCAGTTGGGTCAAAATCCTGGAACTCACTCCCTAACAGCACTGTGGGTGTACCTACACCTCCGACTGCGATTCAAGAAGACAGCCCATCACTGCCTTCTCAAGGGCAATTAGGGATGGGCAATAAATGCTGGTCCAGACACATGCCGTGACCAAATATAAAAAAACAAATTCTGATACAGGGAGAACCATGTTAGCAACGTGAAACTTTCATTTCCTCAAACAGCAGTAAGATGGGAGCAGTTGTGGAATAATAAAGGAAGCCAAATAAAAAAATTCCCCACTCACTGGGCTGAGTGAGACCTTGGCAGACAGTAACCCAGACACAGTAACTCAGTGTTGGGAAGATTGAATGGCTGTGCCAGAGCAGCCAAGGTACGGAAAGACAGTCACAGCCAGTAACAATTCATTCCAGAATGGATTCCATTCTCTGCCACCTTGACCTCATTATCCTCAACAGCTCTGACAATTTGCCAGATGAACGTTTATCAAACTCTGGTTCATCCTCAACTACAGTATTGTATCCAGTTCTGGACATTATACTTTAGGAAGGATGTGGAGGCTTTAAGGAGGGCGGAGACAGTAGAAGAATGGTTCCAGGGATGAGGGATTAGATTGGAGAGATTGCAGAAACCTGGGTTGTTGAGGAAGTGGTTGAGGCAGGGACATTGGCAACATTTAAAAGGCATTTGGACAGATACATGGATAGGAAAGGTTCAGAGGGATATGGGCCAAATGCAGGCAAATGAGGTTAGCTTAGATGGACATTTTGGTCGGCATGGACCAGTTTGGGCTGAAGGGCCTGTCTCTGTGCCGAAGGTTCTGTGATTTTATGATTCCCAGAGAAACAAAGGTTGAGAGTAGAATTTCTCGAAGTGTTCAAAATCAGGACGGGTCCAGACATGACAGGAAGTTACTGTTTCTCTTGGCAGGAGAGTCAAGCAGCAGAGAGAACCGATTGACAGAAGAACCAACAACAGCAAAAGGAAATGTTTTTATACAGCTAAGTTCTGGAATGTTCTGCCTGACAGTGTGGTCGAAGCAGATTCAATCGTGGCTTTAAAACTGGAATTGGATAATTACCTGAAGAGAAAGAAGACCCGACCGGGGTATGGGACTGGTTGAGTTACTTCCGCAGTGAACTGGCCTAAACACGATGGGCTGAATGGCCTCCTTTGATTCTATCCTTCTAAGGTTAAAACTTGGACATTGTCAGAGGTAAAGTTCAGGTCTGAGCCCATTCGCCTGCCAATCAAGTCTGTTACTTCATTTCTTTATTTTTTCAGAAAATCTTTGCTGTCGAAGTAATGTGTTGACTTCAAGAATGAGGAAATTCCGAGCACTGAGTCTACCGCTCATCAAAGCTGCTGGTTTTAGGATTTAATATCTCACAATCCAGATCCCATCCCGATCCCATCCAGAAAAATATTGAGCGTTGCTCAGCAGCCAGATACTGTCAGGTACAAATAGACCCTTCACATTTCCCATTCATATCACTTCCCAACGTCACTCTGCATTACCCATCAATCTGCTGTGATTACACTCACAAAGCTGCAACTAACATACACTGCGAATTTGTGCCGATTAATTTGCCTGTCCTCTGGGCCATTGCCCACGACGGTTTTAATGATTCTGTTACGCGGGATCTGGAAGTGACAATTTGTTGTGCATACAGTTTACAGATCAGGGGAATGAATCACCTGACACTTACCCTGCCCGGACCACAGCCCGGACCACAGCTACAGGGAGTTCAGCAAGTGTGAACACAGATTGAGGAAAGCAGCATTGAGAGGTTGCTAAAGCGGCGGATGCTCCCCGTGAGCGAAGCAAACTCGGGGGAAATGGGAAAGAAAGTGCTCCAAATAATGAAGGGTTGGTTTAGCTCGAGTATCCAAGAATAGAATGTTCCCAATGGCTGAAGGGTCGATAACTTAGAGGCACAAATTTAAAATGATTAGCAAAAGAGGTAGAGGCAACATGTGGAACACACATTTGAAATGCACTGCCTGATTGGGTGGTGGATAAAAATTCAACAGTAGCCATTGAATGAGAATTGGTTTAATTTGTGAAGGAGAAAAGCTACAGGAATATTGGAAAAGAGTGGGGGGAATGGGACCAACTGGATTGCTCTTTGAAGGAGCTGGTGGGACTCAATGGGCCGAATGGTCTCTATCTTGCTGCACTATTCTGTGATTATTTGATGACATGAGAGCCAGAGGACGTGATCCAGTTTCATCTTCATTCAACTCTCTTGGAAGGAATCAATCAACATTTTGAATAGTCTGTCGTGTTCACCAAATAACCTGTTAGCAAATTCCCTTCCAAATTCTGTTCAGGACTTGAACATCCAGAATCTTGGTATTCTATCTCAGTCAGCACAGTATAAATCAGGCGTTTGGTTCATGTTGATAACTTTGCCACGGTATCCTCCTCCATGTTTTTGTTACCTCTCGAGTAAAGCTTTGACAAAGAATCATCGAGACTCGAAACATCAGCTCTTTTCTCTCCTTACAGATGCTGCCAGACCCGCTGAGATTTTCCAGCATTTTCTCTTTTGGTTTCAGATTCCAACATCTGCAGTAATTTGCTTCAATGAGGCAACATACCCTGAAAGAGCTCTTTCTGTTGCTACCTGGTGGTTGGTAAAATGGGAAACTGCCTGGGTTCAGTTCTACCAAGCAATATCACCGGTTCTAGCAGCTGAGGGCGGGGGGAGGAGGTTTTGTGTAATGTCTCCAAATTCTTTTCCTGGGTTTGGGCTGAGGATATATTTGTCCAGGAATAATAGAGGAGTTAGGGTCCTTACAGGCAGACTACTTTAATAATAAGGGGTTTCCCATTTAAGACAGAAGTGAGGAGACTTTTTTTTCCTCTCAGAGGATTGTGAATCTTTGGAACTCTCTTTCCAGAGACTGGTGAGGGTAGGCTGAATGAATTAAGACAGAGATAGATAAATCCTTGACTAACCAGAGAGTCAAAGGTTATCGGGGCAGGGGGAATGTGAAGTTAAGGCCACAATCAGATCAGCCATGATGTTATTGAATGATGCAGCAAGCTCAAGGGGCCGAGTGGCCAACCCTCTCTCCTAATTCATTTGTTCGTTTGTTTGTCCATCAAGATGCTTCATGCTTTGAGTGACAACGTCCTAACGATGAGGCTAGTGGCAGCAGAGAGAAAGAAAAGGAAGCAAATCCCACACTCCAGGTCCCACTGCCCCCCCCTCCCCGGAAAATTGTGCCCCAAGTGCGCCAAGTGGGTTGTGAATCAGTTCAGTCACATGACCCCTGGCAGAAACTGATGATGCTGAGCAGATTACATCCTATAACTCGGGCTGTCGATAGGGCTTGAAACTAAATGGGGGGGGCGGTGGGGGGCGGTGGGGGAGGGTTCAGCTGTATGGAGAATTAGAAAATCAAAGGAGAGGGTAGAAGTGCAGGTTAATGATGAGGACTTTCAACTAATTAAAGGAGTCGAGGGCTCAGGAGAGGTTAGTAAAGTTTCCAGATCATGTAATAGAAGAGAGTATAGAAGGTGGCAGGAATCTAACCTCAGGCAGAGCAAAAAAGGTGACAGGTATGAGAAGGGAGGTGGTCAATGCAGGACTGAGGGTATTGTACCTAAATGCACGCATTATACAGAACAAGGTAAATGAGCTTGTTGCACACATTGAAATTGGCTGGTACGATGTTGTGGGCATGGCTGCAAGGGGATCAGGGCTGGGATCTAAATATTCAAGCATATGTGTCCTATCGAAAGGACAGGCAGATGGGCAAAGGCGGGTGGGGTTGCATTGTTAGTAAGGAATGAAGTTAAATTGATAGCAAGAAGCAATAGGATCAGAAAGCATAGAATCTCTGTGGGTAGAGTTGAGGAATCGCAAAGGTAAAAAGACCCTGATGGAAGTTATGTACAGGCCCCCTAGCAGTAGTCAAGATGTGGGGAAGAAAATAAATCAGGAGATAGAAAAGGCATATAAAAAAGGCAATATTACATAATCATGGGGGACTTCAACATGCAGATGGACTGGGAAAATCAGGTGGGGGTAGTGGATCCCAAGGAAAGGAATTTGTGGAATGTCTAAAAGATGGTTTTTTGGAGCAGCTTGTGACAGAGCCTACTAGGGAACAGGCAACTCTGGATTTGGCGATGTGTAATGAGGCAGACTTGATTAGGGAACTTAAGGTGAAGGAACCCTTTGGGAGCAGTGACCACAATATAATAGAATTTACTCTGCAGTTTGAGGGGGAGAAGCTGGAATCAGATGTAATGGCATTACAATGAAATAAAGGTAACTACAAAGACATGAGGGAGGAGCTGGGCAGAGTTGATTGGAAAGGGAGCCTGGCAGAGAAGACAGTGGGACAGCAATGACAGGAGTTTTTGGGGGTTATTCGGGAGGCACAACAGAAATTCATCCCAAGGAGGAGGAAACATGCTAAGGGGAGGACGAGGCATCCATGGCTGACGAGGGAAGTCAAGGATAGCATAAAAGCAAAAGAAAAAGCAGACAAAGTGGCGAGGATTAGTGGGAAGCCAGAGGATTAGGAAGCCTTTAAAAGCGAGCAGAGGACAACTAAAAAAGCATTAAGGCGGGAGAAGATGAAATATGAGTGTAAGCTTGCTAGTAATATAAAAGAAGATAGGGAGCGTTTTTTTCAATATATAAAAGGTAAGAGGGAGGCAAAAATAGGCATTGGACCACTGGAAAATGAGACTGGAGAAGTAATAATAGGAAACAAAGCAATGGCAGAGGAACTGAATAGTTACTTTGCATCAGTCTTCACGGTGGAAGACACCAGTGGGATGCCAGAGCTCCAGGAGAGTCCAGGGGCACAGGTGAGTGTAGTGGCCATCACTAAGGAAAAGGTTCTGGGGAAACTGAAAGGTCTGAAGGTGGATATGTCACCTGGACCGGATGGACTACACCCCAGGGTTCTAAAAGAGATAGCTGAGGAAATTGTGGAGGCATCGGTGGTGATCCTTTAGAAATCACTGGAGGCAGGGAGGGTCCCAGAGGACTGGAAAGTGGCAAATGTAACACCGCTGTTTAAGGAGGGAGGGAGGCAGCAGACGGGAATTTATAGGTCGGTTAGCCTGACTTCCATCATTGGCAAGATTTTAGAGTCCATTTTGTCAAGGGGAGGTCATGTCCGACAAATCTGTTAGAGTTCTTTGAGGAGGTAACAAGGAAGTTAGCTCAAGGAGAACCAGTGGACCTGATTTATTTAGATTTCCAGAAGGCCTTTGACAAGGTGTCGCATAGGAGACTGTTAAATAGATTCAAAAGCCCATGCTGTTAAGGGTAAGATCCTGGCATGGATAGAGGATTGGCTGACTGGCAGAAGGCAGAGAGTGGGGATAAAGGGATCTTTTTCAGGATGGCAGCTGGTGACTCGTAGTGTGCCTCAGGGGTCAGTGCTGGGACCACAACTTTTCACAATATACGTTAATGATTTGGAGGAAGGAACTGAAGGCACTGTTGCTAAGTTTGCAGATGATATAAAGATATGTAGAGGGACAGGTAGCATTGAGGAAGCAGGGGGGCTGCAGAAGGACTTGGACAGGTTAGGAGAGTGGGCAAAGAAGTGGCAGATGGAATACAATGTGGAAAAGTGTGAAGCTATGCATTTTGGAAGGAGGAATGGAGGCATAGACTACTTTCTAAATAGGAAAATGCTTAGGAAATGAGAAACACAAAGGGACTTGGAAGCCCCTGTTCAAGATTCTCTTAAGGTTAACGTGCAGGTTCAGTCGGCAGTTAGGAAGGCAAATGCAATGTTAGCATTCATGTCGAGAGGGCTAGAATACAAGAGCAGGGATGTACTTCTGAGGCTGTATAAGGCTCTGATCAGACCCCATTTGGAGTATTGTGAGCAGTTTTGGGCCCTGTATCTAAGGAAGGATGTGCTGGCCTTGGAAAGAGTCTAGAGGAGGTTCACAAGAATGATCCCTGGACAGAAGAGCTTGTTGTATGAGGAACGATTGAGGACTTTGGGCCTGTACTCGTTGGAGTTTAGAAGGATGAGGGGCGATCTTATTGAAACTTACAGGATACTGTGAGGCCTGGATAGAGTGGACATGGAGAGGATGTTTCCACTAGTAGGAAAAAGTAGAACCAGAGGGCACAATCTCAGGCTAAAGGGATGATCCTTTAAAACAGAGATGTGGAGGAATTTCTTCAGCCAGAGAGTGGTGAATCTGTAGAACTCTTTGCCGCAGAAGGCTGTGGAGGCCAGGTCATTGAGTATCTTTAAGACAGAGATAGATAGGTTCTTGATTAATAAGGGGATCAGGAGTTATGGGGAAAAGGCAGGAGAATGGGGATGAGAAAAATATCAGCCATGATTGAATGGTGGAGCAGACTCGATGGGCCGAGTGGCCTAATTCTGCTTCTATGTCTTATGGTCTTATAAACCAAGAGACAGCTGATGATAGAAACATCAGAGGCCATTCGGCCCTTCGAGCTGCTCCGCCATTCATCACGATTATGGCTGATCATCCAACTCAATAGCCTATCCCTGCTTTCTCCCCATAACCTTAGATCCAAGGGTAATGTATTAACATGGATAGAGGATTGGTTAACTAACAGAAAGCAAAGAGTGGGGGTAAATGGGTGTTTTTCTGGTTGGCGATCAGTGCCTAGTGGTGTGCCTCAGGGATCAGTGTTGGGACCGCAATTGTTTACGATTTACATAGATGATTTGGAGTTGGGCACCAAGTGTAGTGTGTCAAAATTCGCAGATGACACTAAGATGGGTGGCAGAGCAAAGTGTGCTGAAAGTCTGTAAAGGGATTTAGATAATCTAAGTGAGTGAGCGAGGTTCTGGCAGATGGAGTACAATGTTGGTAAATGTGAGGTCATCCATTTTGGTAGGAATAACAGCAAAATGAACTATTATTTAAATGGTAAAAAATTGCAGCATGCTGCTGTGCAGAGGGACCTGGGTGTCCTTGTGCAGGAATCTCAAGGAGTTGGTTTGCAGGTGCAGCAGGTAATTGAGAAGGCAAATGGAATTTTGTCCTTCATTGCTAGAGGGATGGAGTTTAAAAACAGCGAGGTTATGTTGCAGATGTATAAGGTGCTGGCGAGGCCACACCTGGAGTACTGTGTACAGTTTTGGTCTCCTTACTTGAGAAAGGATATACTGGCACTGGAGGGGGTGCAGAGGAGATTCACTAGGTTGATTCCGGAGTTGAGAGGGTTGGCTTATGAGGAGAGACTGAGTAGACTGGGGTTATACTCATTGGAATTCAGAAGAATGAGTGGAGATGTTATAGAAACATATAAGATTATGAAGGGAATCGATAAGATAGAAGCAGGGAAGTTGTTTCCACTGGCGGGTGAAACTAGAACTAGGGGGCATGGCCTCAAAATAAGGGGGAGCAGATATGGGACTGAGTTGGTGAGGAACTTCTTCACTCAAAGGGTTGTGAATCTGTGGAATTCCCTGCCCAGTGAAGCAGTTGAGGCTACCTTTAAGGCAAGGATAGATAAATTTTTGAACAGTAAAGGAATTAAGGGCTATGGTGAGCGGGCGGGTAAGTGGAGCTGAGTCCACAAAAAGATCAGCCATGATCTTATTGAATGGCGGGGCAGGCTCGAGGGGCCAGATGGCCTACTCCTGCTCCTAGTTCTTGTGTTCTTATGTTCTTATCCCATTCACCCCAAGTGCTATATCCAGCCACCTCTTGAATACATTCAATGTTTTGCATATTGAGCTGAGAAGAACATACTGAGCAATAAATACAACAAACGTACATTTACACAGCACCTGGAATAGAAACATTAGAAACATAGAGCAGGAGGAGGCCATTCAGCCCTTTGAATCTGCTCCGTCATTCAATATTCATAGAATCCCTACGGTGCAGAAGGAGGCCGTTTGGCCCATCGAGTCTGCACCGACAACAATCCCATCCACGCCCTATTTTGGTAACCCCACATATTTACCCCACTAATCCCCTTAACCAACATATCTTGGGACACTAAGGGGCAATTTAGCACGGCCAATCCACCTAACCTGGACTGTGGGAAGAAACCGGAGCACCCAGAGGAAACCCACACAGACACGGGGAGAATGTACAAACTCCACACAGACAGTGACCTGAGGCCAGAATTGAACCCGGGTCCCTGGAGCTGGGAGGCAGCAGTGCTAACCACTGTGTCACCAATATGATCACAGCTGACCATCCAAAATATGCCAAGGCAATTTACAGGAGTGTCAGCAGGCAACACGAACACTGAACTCAAAAAGGTGACATTGGGAAAGGTGACCATAAGATTGTTCAGAAAGGGGAGGTTTTAAAGAACATGTCCCGGGGTGAGAGAGAGCAGGCTGGGTCTATATCTGGGCATGGAGTGAGAATGTGATTGGCTCTGATGTTTCCAATGTCTGCGGCTGGTGTTCATGTTCAGGCTTCATTTGGGGAAAAGACAATTAGCTGCCCGCGGCTGTCAGACTTTAGTCCAACGTGAGTTATCATATTCGGGAGAAATTGGAACCAAAGGGAACAATTTTACCAGGAAGCGCTTTGAAAATTCTTCAGTGTTATTGAATGTGGGGAAATACAACGAGGCGGTTTGACATCAGCGACCAGCCCCTGCCACAGTTCCGAGTGTAGAAAAGAGAGGAACTCACTAATGTGAATACAATGTCCAGAGGCTAATAATTCCCATCATTCGCCTGGTATGATGAGAGCCCAGTGAGACATCCCGTTAAGGAGGCAGCAGAGTGCAATGTGTGGGGAAGACGGGGTTTAAGTGATAGTCAGGAAGCAGACAAGTTGAGAGTTCAGCCGGTAGAGAAGGCTGAGTTATGATTGAAGATTAATCTGGGAGCCTGAGCAGAAAGTGTTTCAAGAGTTTTCAGGAAAATTAACCAGATAAATCTCACCCAGGAAAAAACTTGTTTCAGTTTGTTCTTTAACGTCAGTATTTGATAATCCTTCTGCAGGTGAATGGCAAGGAGGAACCTGCCCAGTGAACGGCCTTGGGCTGATACAGCACAGAATCCACCCCCTCTGACAGGAGCCCTGACTACAGCTACAGCCACTCCAGGGGCAACAGTACGGGAGAGGCACATCAGGAAACATGTCACGAGGCAGAACTCTGAACTGTCAGTTAACAGTTACCAATGAAAATCTAGCACGGATCATCTCGTCTTCCTTCAGTCCCATTGCTGTGGAAAATGACTTGGTCCCTGTTTAGAATTACTGTGAGAATAGAATTGGCATCAGCAGGATTGAGTTTCCTGATTCACTCCCAGGAACAAGAGTAACCAAGTTGGGGCCTCAATGAGGAGAGTGAACAGAGGAATATATTTCACAGTAAAGGGTGCAATAATTGGGAATGAAAGGGAATGAGGAACAGGAATATCATCAACAATGTAGCAGAAAGGGCTGGGAGATCCAGGCGGTTGAATCTGGAGAAGGAAATCAGAAAATTGGAGGTTAATGGGAATCCGGAATTCAGGTGTCAGGGACTGAGGGGGAAGAGGATGGCGGGGGGTGGGGGGGCGGGTGTCAGAGCAGGAGGATGGTTTACAGCTAGAGAAACATAGCACAGTAGCACAGTGGTTAGCACTGCTGCTTCACAGCTCCAGGGACGTGGGTTCGATTCCCGGCTTGGGTCACTGTCTGTGTGGAGTTTGCACATTCTCCTCGTGTCTGCGTGGGTTTCCTCCGTGCTCCGGTTTCCTCCCACAGTCCAAAGATGTGCGGGTTAGGTTGATTGGCCATGCTAAAATTGCCCCTTAGTGTCCTGAGATGCGTAGATTAGAGGGATTAGCGGGTAAAATATGTAGGGATATGGGGGTAGGACCTGGGTGGGATTGCAGTTGGTGGGACTCAATGGGCCGAATGGCCTCTTTCTGTACTGTAGGGTTTCTATGATTTCTATGATAGGAGCAGGAGGAGGCCATTCGGCCCTTCGAGCCTGCTCCGCCATTCATCACGATCATGGCTGATCATCCAACCCAACAGCCTAATCCTGCTTTCTCCCCATAACCTTTGATCCCATTCGCCCCAAGTGCTATATCCAGCCGCCTCTTGAATACATTCAATGTTTTGGCATCAACTACTTCCTGTGGTAATGAATTCCACAGGCTCACTACTCTTTGGGTGAAGAAATGTCTCCTCACCTCCATCCTAAATGGTCTACCCTGAATCCTCAGACTGTGACCCCTGGTTCTGGACTCCCCCCACCATCAGGAACATCCTCCCTGCATCTACCCTGTCTAGACCTATTAGAATTTTATAAGTCTCTATGAGGTCCCCCCCTCATTTGTCTGAACTCCAGTGAAAACAATCCTAACCTAGTCAATCTCTCCTCATACATCAGTCCCGCCATCCCCAGAATCAGCCCAGTAAACCTTTGCTGCACTCCCTCGAGAGCAAGAACATCCTTCCTCAGAAAAGGAGACCAAAACTGAACACAATACTCTAAGTGGGGCCTCGCCAAGGCCCTGTATAATTGCAACAACACATCCCTGCTCCTGTACTCGAAACCTCTCGCAATGAAGGTCAACATACCATTTGCCTTCTTTACCGCCTGCTGCACCTGCATGCTTACCTTCAGTGACTGGTGCACAAGGACACCCAGGTCCCACTGCACACTCCCTCTCCCAATTTACAGCCATTCACGTAGTAATCTGCCTTCTTGTTTTTGCTTCCAAAGTGAATAACCTCACATTTATCCAAATTATACTGCATCTGCCATTGATTAGCCCACTCACCCAACCTGTCCAGATCATTCTGAAGGATCTCTACATCCTCGTCAGAGTTCACCCTCCCATCCAACTTGGTATCATCTGCAAACTTTGAGATGTTACGTTTTGTTCCCTCATCCAAATCATTAATATATATTGTGAATAACTGGGGTCCCAGCACCGATCCCTGTGGCACCCCACTAGTTACTGCCTGCCAATTTGAAAAGTACCCATTAATTCCTACTCTTTGTTTCCTCTCTGCCAACCAGTTTTCTATCCATCTCAATACACTTTCCCCAATCCATGAGCTTTAATCTTGCACGATAATCTCTTACGTGGGACTTCGTCAAATATTTTCTGAAAGTCCAAATATATCACATCGACTGGCTCCCCCTTGTCAACTCTACTCGTTACATCTTCAAAGAATTCCAACAGATTTGTCAAGCATGATTTCCCCTTCATAAATCCATCCTGAATCTATCTGATCCTCCCACTGCTTTCCAAATGCTCTGCTATAAAGTCCTTGATAATGGATTTGAGAATTTTCCACTACCGATGTTAAGCTTACTGGTCTATAATTCCCTGTTTTCTCTCTACCTCCCTTTTTGAATATTAGAGTGACATTTGCTGCCCTCCAACCTGCAGGGACTGTTCCAGAGTCTATAGAATCTTGGAAGATGACCACCAATGCATCCACTATTTCTAGAGCCACTTCCTGAAGTACTCTGGGATGTAGATTTTCAGGCCCTGGGGATTTATCCACCTTCAATCCCATTAATTTTCCCAGCACCATTTCTCCACTAATATTGATCTCCCTCAGTTCTTCCCTCACACTAAATCTTGATTTCCCAACATTTCTGGCATTTGATTTGTGTCCTCTTTTGTGAAGACAGAACCAAAATATATATTCAGTTGCTCGGCCATTTCTTTATCCCCTATTATACATTCCCCCGTTTCTGCCTGTTGGGGACCTACATTTGTCTTCTCCAACCTCTTTCTCTTCACATATCTACAGAAATTCTTAGTGTCAGTGTTTATATTCCTGCAAGCTTAATTTGTCCTGGATTTTCCTCTTCTTAATCAATCTCTTGGTCATTCTTTGCTGAATTCTAAACTGCTCCCAATCCTCAGACCTATTATTTTTCTTGGCCAATCTGTATGCTTCTTCCTTGGATCAGATACTCGCTCTAATTTCCTTTGTAAGCCATGGATTGGCCCTCTTACCCATTTTGCTTTTGTGCCAGACAGGGATAAACAGTTGCTGCAGTTCCCCCATGTGTTCCTTGAATGTTTGCCATTCTCTATCCACTGTCATCCCTTTAAATAACTCTCCCTAATCTATCGAGGCCAACTCATGCCTCATATCCTCATAGTTTCCTTTATTAAGACTCAGCACCCTCGTCTCCGAATCAACTACTTCACTCTCCATCTTGATAAAAAAGTCTATCATGTTATGGTCGCTCATCCCCAAGGGATCTCGTACAGCTAGATTGGCAATGATTCCCTTCTCATTACACAGTACCCAGTCTAAGATACCCCGTCTATGTTAGTTACCCTCATTATTGTAAGTGATGTGGGAATTGGAGCCACTCCAACAGCTTCAGGGCAAACCAGTGTCACAGCAGAAATCTAACAAGAAGTACTTAAATGGGCACTTGAAACACCACAGCATTCAAGGTTACGGACCAAGAGCTGGAAAATGGGATGAGAATAGATATGTGCTTGATGACCAGCATGGACATGATGGTTTGAAGGGCCTCTTTGCATGCTGTAAAACTCTGGGTGGAATTTTCCCATCCCGCCCACCATGGGAATCATGGCGAGTGAGGGCGGACCATGCAAAGGTCCATTGCCCTCGGGCGGGAATTTCCAGCCTTGGGGCGAGCATAGCCGGAAAATCCCGCCCCATGACTGAAGCAATCGAGTCTCGAATCTGCGATAGGAGCGAGTGAAGGACCCCTCTTTCTGTTCTTTATCCAATATGGCAGATGACGCACATGCAACATGCTGTATTGAAGCTGAAGGAAGTTACGGCATTGGTTAGTTCAACTCAGGTCACGATCTGATCTTTATCTCATTGAGGTTTATGCTGTGAACCCTAACTAGCACATCCTTGGACTGTGGGAGGAAACCAGAGCACCTGGAGGAAACCCACGCAGACACGGGGAGAACGTGCAGACTCCACACAGACAGTGACCCAAGCCAGGAATCGAACCTGGGTCCCTGGCGCTGTGAGGCAGCAGTGCTAACCACTGTGTCACCGTGCCTGCCCATTTGATTCAATAACTATGGCGCTATCAATAGATGACCCTTCCTCTGACCTTTCTACCATCCAATCCCTCAATTGCTCTGGGAATGTGATGACTGTACTGGGAGAAAGAAGCCACTGAGAACAGAGCCGTGTCTAACTCCTCAATCACCGAGTTTGTTCTCCTGTTTCCTCACTGCTCCCTGATTCTGGTAAATATTCCTGAGAAGTTAATGATCTTGTCTGTTGATGTCTTGCAGCAGTTTATGAGGTGATTGTTTTGGACTTTTATCATTTTTAATGTTTTCGTTCACAGGATGTGAGCATCGTTTGCGAGGCCAACATTTATTTTCCATCACTAACCATCCCTGAGAAGGTGGTGGTGAGCTGCTTTCTTGAACCGCTGCTGCAGTCAGTGTGGTGTAGGTATACCCACAGTGCTGTTAGGGAGTTTCAGGATGTTGACTCAGCGACAGTGAAGGAACAGCGACATAGTTAAGATGGTGAATGGTTTGGAGGGGAACAAAGATCAAAGAAAATTACAGCACAGGAGCAGGCCCTTCGGCCCTCCAAACCTGCACCGACCATGCTGCCCGACTGAACTAAAACCCCCTACCCTTCCGGAGATCATATCCCTCTATTCCCACCCTATTCATGTATTTGTCAAGACGCCCCTTAAAACGCACTATCATATCTGCTTCCCCTACCTCCCTCGGCAGCGAAATCCAGGCACCCACCACCCTCTGTGTAAAAGATTTGCCTCGTACATCTCCTTTAAACCTTGCCCCTTGCACCTTAAACCTATGCCCCCTAATAATTGACTCTTCCACCCTGGGAAAAAGCTTCTAACTATCCACTCTGTCCATGCCTCTCATAATCTTGTAGACTTCTATCAGGTCACTCCTCAACCTCCATCGTTCCAGTGAGGACAAACCAAGTTTCTCCAATCTCTCCTCATAGCTAATGCCCTCCATACCAGGCAATATCCTGGTAAATCTTTTCTGTACCCTCTCCAAAGCCTCCACATCCTTCTGGTAGTGTGGCGACCAGAATTCAACACTATATTCCAAGTGTGGCCTAACTAAGGTTCTATAAAGCTGCAACATGACTTGCCAATTTTTAAACTCAATACCCCGGCCGATGAAGGCAAGCATGCCGTATGCCTTCTTGACTACCTTCTCCACCTGCATTGCCACTTTCAGTGACCTGTGTACCTGTACACCCAGATCCCTCTGCCTAGCAATACTCTTAAGGGTTCTGGCATTTACTGAATATTTCCCATTTGTATTGGACCTTCCAAAATGCATTACCTCACATTTGTCCGGATTAAACTACATCTGCCATCTCTCCGCCCAAGTCTCCAACCGATCTATATCCTGCTGTATCCTATGATGGTCCTCATCGCTATCCGCAAATCCACCAACCTTTGTGTCGTCCACAGGAACTTGCAGGTGGTAGTGTTTCGAGATGTCATCTGCTTTCTATGTGGTGGAGTTTAGAAGATGCTTTCAAAGGAGACTTGGTGAGTTGTTGCAGTGCAGCATGTGGAAGGCACACACCTACGCCACCGTGCATCGGTGGTGGAAGGGATGAATGTTCAATTTGTTGGAGGAGGTGCCAATCAAGCGGGCAGCTTTCTCCTGGATGGTGTTGAGCTTCTTGAGTGTTGTTGGAGCCGCACCCATCCAGGCAACGGGAGAGTATTCCATCACACTCCTGATTTGTGCCTTGCAGATGGTGGACAGGCTCTGGGAGTCTGGAGGTGAGTTACTCTCTGCAGGATTCCTAGCCTCTGAAACAAAAACAGAAAATGCTGGAAAATCTCAGGGGGTCTGACAGTACCTGTGGAGAGAGAATAGAGCCATCGTTTCGAGTCTGGATGACCCTTCGTCAGAGCTGAAGACAATAGAAAATAGATTGAAATTTATACCATGAGGGTGAGGAGGTGGGGGGAGGTGGTGGTGGTGGTGGTGGTGGGGGGGGGGGGGGGGGGGGGGGGGGGCTGGGGGGGGTGGATGCCATAAACAAAGAAGGCAAAGGAAATGCAAATGGGTGATCATGGCGAAGAATGATAGCGGCCAGTAAGATCATTTGTAGCTATTCCTATTCCTAGCATCTGACTTTCTCTTGTATTTATATGGCTGGGTCCAGTTCAGTTTAAGGTCAATGGTAACCCCCAGATGTTGATAAGGGAGGATTCAGCAATGGTAATGCCATTGAATGTTAAGGGCTGATTGGTAGATTCTCTCTTGTTGGAGATGGTCATTACCTGGTACTTGTGTGGCGTGAATGTTACTTGCCACTTACCAGCCCAAGCCTGGATATTGTCCAGATCTTGCTGCATTTGGACATGGACTGCTTCAGTATCTGAGGAGATAAGAATGGTGCTGAATATACTTTCGGAAACAACAGTAGTAACACTTCCAAAATATTTCATTGATTGTAAAGTGTTTTGGAACATCCTGATCTTGTGAAAGGTGATATATAAATGCAAACCTTCCTTTGTTTTGATCAGGATTTCAGCAGTAATTCACCCTCTGGTGTTTATATGTTGTAAGAAGTTTAACAACACCAGGTTAACGTGGACTTTAACCTGGTGTTGTTGAACTTCTTACTGTGTTTACCCCAGTCCAACGCCGGCATCTCCACATCATGTTTATATGTTGAACATTATTGTAAAACTATTTGAGATTGTCATCTTCTTTACTAACAGTTATGCTTCAAGTCACAAATATTAATCTCATAACACCCAATATTGTCGAATCTTGTCAGCCAGACTAGCATCTGCCTCACAGCACAGTTCTGTTTGTGTTTTGGTTTCAGATTTCCCATTACTGCCAAGAGCTGCTGTGAAATTTCCTGTCGGTTGGGGAACTCTGATAAAAATTAATTTCGGAGTAGACTGTAAACAAACAAACATCCGTGTTAGTTTAAAATTAATTCTCTGGAAATTGGATTCTTTGAACAAGACAAATGAGGTTTGAGTGGATTATTAACAACATCAGGAACCAGCCAATGTTCAGAATGAAAAGCAGATTCAAATACCGGACTCGATCAGTGAGAAAGTTCAGGTGGAAAAGTGGGGAATTCATTCAAATTGAACAAAGAGTAGATAAAGCAAGGAGATTCCTGATTCAAACTTCCTGCACCCTCTGACGGAAGACTTGAAACATTAATTCTCTCTCTCTCTCTCTCCCCTCACAGACGCTGCCAGAACCTGCTGAGTGTTTTCAGTATTTTTTATCTCACTTTACATTTTCAATTGTTATGATGGATATTATTTTAATTTGATAATTGAATTTGGTTCCACTAAGGCCTTTGAATGGTTTAAGTTGAGATGATTGTGACTAATGGAGAGACTGTAAAGTGGGGAGGGAGTGAACGAGGGTGCAGGCTTGAGCCAGACTCAAGGTGAGAGGGAATCTCCACCCTATAGAGACAGTGGGTGCGACTTTACCGCCCGTCCACGTCGCTGCAGCACAGTCAGAGAATTAGGCGGCCAGTCAAATCTCCGTTTACTGCAGCGGGATGGGAAAATCCCACCGGCAAGAGCGGTCAGAAAATTCCGGCCAGTGACTTTCAGAGTTGGAGTTGAGATGATTAACCCTTTAAAATCAATCCACATAAACAGCTGGTCCAGAACGGGACAGAAAATCACAACTGACTGAGTTCATTAAATATTCCACCAGACACAATGGCCGACGGTGTCAATCCAGGGGGGGAGGTCTGCAAAAGAAACTTGCTGCTTTGGGTCTGAGGGATATTCATCAGGAACTTATTCTCCACGCTGTGGTACCTGATCTGTGGAAGAAATTGATTACTTATTGAGTATTGGACAGTGAAGAAGGTTATCTAGGATTGCAACAGGATTTTGATCAATTGGGTCAGTGATTGGCAGATGGAGTTTAATTTAGACAAATGCGAGGTGATGCACGTTGGTAGATTGAACCAGGGCAGGACTTACTCGGTTAATTGTAGGGCATTGGGGAAAGTTATAGAACAAAGAAATCTAGGAGTACAGGTTTCATAGCTCCTTGAAAGTGGAGTCAGGTGGACAGAGTGGTGAAGAAGGCATTCGGCATGCTTGGTCAGAACATTGAATGCAGGAGTTGGGACGTCTTGTTGAAGTTGTACAAGACATTGGTAAGGCCACACTTGGAATACTGTGTACAGTTATGGTCACCCTATTATAGAAAGGATATTATTAAACTAGTAAGAGTGCAGAAGAGATTTACTAGGATGCTACTGGGACTTGATGGTTTGAGTTATAAGGAGAGGCTGGATAGACTGGGACTTTTTTCTCTGGAGCGTAGGAGACTTAGGGGTGATCTTATAGAGGTCTATAAAATAATGAGGGGCACAGATCAGCTAGATAGTCAATATTTTCCTGAAGGTAGAGGAGTCTAAAACTAGAGGGCATAGATTTAAGGTGAGAGGGGAGAGATGCCAAAGGGTCCAGAGGGCAATTTTTTCACACAGAGGATGGTGAGTGTCTGGAACGAGCTGCCAGAGGTAGTAGTAGAGGCGGGTACAACTTTGTCTTTTAAAAAGCATTTAGACAGTTACATGGGTAAGATGGGTATGGAGGGATATGGGCCAAATGCGGGCAATTGAGACTAGCTTAGTGGTAAAAACTGGGCGGCATGGAGAAGTTGGGCCGAAGGGCCTGTTTCCATGCTGTAAACCTCTATAACTCTATGAATGACATCAATCCTCTGCATTTTAAAATATTTACTGGACATTCCAATCAACTTTACTTATGTCCAAATTACCAGATGTCCAGTGACTAGCATTCCATCTCTCCATGCACAGAGCTTTATATCAATCCAGTATCAATGTATCCTCCTATCTGCTAATCCATCTATTAATATATCCCCATTATCAAACTGTCCATCATTAATGATTTATTGGCTCTTTTATCTAATCCTTTATCTTTATTTAGATAGCTGTATTGATCCATCTATTTTACCATCCATTTATCTATTTCTATCAAATTCTCTTCATCCATCAATAATTCTATCTTTCTCTTAACCTATTGATTTATCTCTGGTGATATCTTTATCTTTATGTTTTTTTATCTGTCCGTCCAATTCTCAACATTTTATCAATTCATCCTTTTGTCTATTTATCTATTTTCAATGTTCTATTAATCTGTTTATCCATCTTTTCAGCTGTATCTTCCTATCTGCAGATCTGTCGAGCTATTTATGTATTTATCTACTTGCTCTTATCTCTGTGTCTATCCTATTACATGCATCATGTTACAGACACTCTCCACCCCGCCCAGAAGCCATGTAATCTCCAGGGTGAGGTGAATAAACCAATAAAAATCCAGGCCAATTAGTGAGAAAAAAAGGGAAAATTCCTGTTGGACCCCCGGCAACTTCCACGGTGCCTGTGTAACAGGGTTGTCCCTCGGTCACCCATTGTCTATCTTGTACTCTAATGCAGGTAGCACCTTAATTACTAATATTATTGAATAAACTATACATGGAGGCTAACAGTGGCCTCCATATAACATAATTTTCAAGACTGATGGGCTTTTGAAGGACATTTAAAGCGATGATGATTAGTCCGTTATATTAAACATACTTTATTTTTGGAGAGTTGTTAAACAAAGTGATTGCCTGGATCAGTTAACATTGCCGCTCACAATTGTACAAGCACTGGGAGAGGATGTTAATGTGAGGAAGGTGTGTGATTGCTGGTATGGGGTTAACAGACAGTGAAAGGGTTTATTGATGGCTGCATTATGTTAGGCAGGTGTGAATGACCTGAATCATTATTCTCCATCATCAATGGAGAAGTGATTAAGGATTATGAAATATTGCCGAATGTAACAGGATGCTAGCACAGTGCTTCTTTTTCAGCTTGGCAGCATTAGAGATGCAGTAATGTATCGTTCAATTGGCAGTAAACACAATGCCTGTCAAACACGGATTAGAAGATAAACAGGGAGGGGAAATTCACAAAGAGGTCGCCTCAGGCAGCGGGGGGATAATGTCACGATGAAACCAAGGCATATTTTATTTCCTGACACAAGGTCTTATTACCATTTTAACTTGATTATTTGAGCCTCTATTAAAAGTAATGCCCAAGGTTCGATAGAAAGTGCACGAGAGAGACAAACATTCCTTCATTTTGCAAATCACATCTCACTGAGTGAAATGCTCAAAATCCTGGTCCAAGATTTTTAGGCGAAAAGTGAGGTAGAGGGGCCAAGGGATTAAGAAGGGATTGTCAAAGCTTAGGGTCCAGGCCATTGAATGCAAAGTCACAGATAGTAGAGTGATTAAAACTGGGCATGCTCAGGAGCATTAGATGAACACAGATGTCACGGAGGTTTGTGGGGCTGGAGGAGTTTACAGAGATAAAGAGAAACAAGGCTTGGAGGGATTTGAAAAGAAAGATACAAATTTTAAAATCAAGACGTTATTATCTGGAAGGAAATGTGAATCAGTGGGCACTGGGCTGACAGGCGAATGCAGGTGGTGCAGGTTAAGACACAGGTTAGAACACAGAAATAGGAGTAAACCATGTAGCCCATTGAGCCTGCCCTGCCAATCAGTACGTCCAGGGCTGCTCATTCCTCACATGATGTGGAGATGCCGGCGTTGGACTGGGGTAAACACAGTAAGAAGTTTAACAACACCAGGTTAAAGTCCAACAGGTTTATTTGGTAGCAAAAGCCACACAAGCTTTCGGAGCTGCTGCAGCTCCGAAAGCTTGTGTGGCTTTTGCTACCAAATAAACCTGTTGGACTTTAACCTGGTGTTGTTAAACTTCTTACTGCATTCCTCACATCCCATGGTTCCATGAGAGACGATAAATCTGTCTATCCCAGAGTTAAATATTCAATGATGGAGTATCCACAACCCTGTGGGGTAAGTAGGTTGAGGATGACCTCAGATTTACAGAAGGTGAGGGATGTTATATATTTAAGTGGTTGCAAGTTGCTTCAAGAGCTGATCACATGATTTGATGGTGATGTCACTAGGGTGTTGCAAAGGTTGTTGTTTTACTTTCAGTTTGTACTCTGTACAGACAGCATCTCTGAGAGGAAATCTGTTGTTAGTTTGAGACTGTATGTGAAAACCACGGGCCCGATTTTATCATCGCGTTGCGCCCATTTTCGGGCGAGTAGCGCGATCCACTCCCACCTCCGCGCTAGTTCCCCCTTTACCAAGGGCTAAAAATGGCCACCGTTAGAACCGCACCCAAAATGGGCGCGATGTCAATTTAAATACATTTGCATGCATATAAATTGACTTAATGGACTGCACACCCAACCTTACTGGTACTTCCCCTTTTACCACCATATTTGCCCATCCACGTTCAGCACGAAACAGATATGGTCCACAAAGGTCCGCTTTGGGCGCTCCAGTTAGTGAGGAGATAAGTTCCGAGCGTCCGGCAGCTCTCTGTCTCAGATCAGTGGGGATGGGGGGGGGAGGAGCAGGGGATGGTCCGCTGCCACGCTGCCTGTGATCAGTGAGGGGGAAGGAGGGTCCGCTGCCACTTTGCGTGTGATTGGTGGGGGGAAAGGGGGGCAGGTGGCTGCGATCAGGCTAGGTAGCGGGGGAATGGGGGGATAAGGGGGTCAGTTTTGTTGTGGGGGTGGAGCAATGTCTGTGGGGGTCAGGGGGAGGCATTATCCACCCCGGGAGAGATGTGGCAGGGGAACGATTTTCTATATTTTTTTGCGCATGTGCAGTTGGAGCTGCAGGATTTTGGGTGCATTAAGCCCCGCCCACAGGCTTCTGCAGCGCAATTCGGAATCGCTGATATTTTTTCAGGCAGAGTGCGTATGGGGGTGCCTGAGAACGGGTCTAAAGGTCGGATCTGAAACACCCCCAGTTTCCGCCCAACGCTTGGAATCAAAATGCTAAAATAGCGCCCATATATTTTTCTTGTTTAAAACCCACAATCCTTATCAGAACATTACACGGTAGCAGCCAGGAGTGTGTCTCAAGGTAACAACAGCATGGATCAGTGTATCAGCAGCAGGTGAGCTGAGAGAAGGGTAAAGTCAGGTCGTGATACAGAGATGGAAAGAGGTGGTTTTAGTAATGGTGAGAATCTGTCCCCAAGCTCAGCTTGGGGTTAAATATTACACAAGGCAGAGTTTTCTGTACAGGAGACTAAACGCGGTGTTGAGTGGGATAAACAGCGTGTTTCCCGTTGGGTAACAAGGTGGGTTCTCACTCCCAATTCTACACTCGGAACCTCATTAATTAATCAGCGAGTCTTTCAGCAAATGGCAAGGTGAAACAGGCTCTGATTGGTCCATCCTGCCCTCACCTGATAGGGTGAAGGTCCTGGCACCAAATTTAGACACCAGTTAGCAATTGTGTTGTTTATTGAAGAAAGCTGGGTATTGATTGGTCGGTCTGAGATTCATGGGTAAAGCACGGATTTGGGCATAAAGCTAGCTGGAGAAATCATTTAAATCTATGTTGTGGTGTGTGGAGCAGTGAAACTAGAGAGAGACAGAGCAACCCTCCCATCTGAAAGAACAAAGAAAATTACAGCACAGGAACAGGCCATTCGGCCCTCCATGCTGCCCGACCTAACCAAAACCCCCTAACCTTCCAGGGACCATATCCCTCTATTCCCAACCTATTCAGGTATTTGTCCAGATGCCCCTTAAAACTCACTATTGTATCTGCTTCCCCTACCTCCCCCAACAGCGAATTCCAGGCACCCACCACCCTCTGTGTAAAAAATCTGCCACGTACATCTCCTTTAAACCTTGACCCTCGCACCTTAAACCTATGCCCCTAATAATTGACTCTTACACCCTGGGAAAAGCTTCTAACTATCCACTCTGTCCATGCCCCTCATAGCCTTGTAGACTTCTATCAGGTCGTCCCCTCAACCTCCGTCGTTCCAGTGAGAACAAACCAAGTTTCTCCAACCTCTCCTCATAGCTAATGCCCTCCATACCAGGGAACATCCTGGTAATTCTTTTCTGTACCCTCTCCAAAGCCTCCACATCCTTCTGGTAGTGTGGTCCTCACAATAACAATATCCAGTTGTGAATCAGGCTAGTGTAATTCCCCAGTGGGAAGGCACACAATTAGGAGAGAGAACATGGCCCTGATGAGTTGCATATTTAATGAATTAATATGACATGTTAACGCATGGATCAGCGGGAACCCGCCATGAGGCTGCCATTAAAGTGTTGACGGGAGTTTCCGACTTGTTTCCCAGTGGCAAAAATCTGATTTTTGGCCTCATGCAGAGTTTTCTGCTCTCGCCCACGACTGGCAGCACCAGAAGGTTCTGCCCACACTGGCATCGTTGCCAATGTTTCCAGGGGGAGGGATGGAACCGGTTGCTAGGGGTTTGGAGCTGCGACCAGAAATGTTGGCTTCAGTTTTCCCAATATTTACCTGGAGGAACTTTCTGCTCACTCAGTGCTGGGTGTCAGATAAACTGTCTGATCGATTAGCAACAGGGGAGAAGCTGAGAACTGGGTGCCTTGCCGGTAAATGTGAAAACCATGCTCAGGTAATGTTGCCATAGGGCAGCTTGTAAATGAGAAATTATAGGAATAGGAAGATTATTACTTGAATGGGTGTAAATTGAGAGAGGTGGATACTCAACGAGACCTTGGAATCCTCATGCATCAGTTGCTGAAAGTAAGCGCGCAGGTACAGCAGGCAGTAAAGAAGGCAAATGGTATGTTGGCCTTCATAGCGAGAGGATTTGAGGTTAGGGATAGGGATATTTTCCAGGTGAGGCCACGCCTGGAGTATTGTGTGCAGTTTTGGTGTCCTTATCTGAGGAAGGATTTTCTTGCTATAGAGGGAGTACAGCGAAGGTTTACCAGGCTGATTCCTGGGATGGCAGGTCTGTCATACGAGGAGAAACTAAGTCTGTTAGGATTGTATTCACTGGAGTTTGGAAGAGTGAGAGGGGAATTTCATGGAAACGTATAAAATTCTCACAGGGTGAGACAGGGTAGATTCAGAAAGAATGTTCCCGATGGTGGGGGAGTCCAGAACTAGGGGTCATAGTTTGAGGATAAGGGGTAAACCTTTTAGAACTGAGGTGAGGAGGAATCTCTTCACCCAGAGGGTGGTGAATGTGTGGAATTCACCACCACAGAATGTAGTTGAGGCCAAAACGTTGTCTGATTCCAAGCCAAGGGTTCGGAGGAGGAGGTGGGTGGTCAGCAGTTTAGTGAGAATAGCGTTGAGGGAACAGCAGGTGGATCTCACGGACAAGATGAGCTCAGAGAGGGCATCTCATTCCAATGTTTCCCCTCTTGCTCCGAAATGGAACTGTCCTCATCCAGTTCAATGATTCTGTCCCAAAAGCTCCGAATTGAACCGTTCTTCCCCTCCTGAAATCACAGGCTTTGGAAACACAAGGTTAATATGTACCAATTGCTGAAATATTTCAGCCTGGTGAGGTCCTGCTCTGTGGGCCAGGCTGCTTTGTCTGGGATTCTCCATGGAAAGAAAGCTCACTGCCTGACCTCTCAGCCAAGATATATCCGAGATCCAGGAACATGCTGACCAAAGGTTCAGCTGAGAAATGCGGCGAGCAGGCAATGTTGGCTGGAGTTAGACCCACGACAAACATCCCAGGTACACTCCCTCAACTCTTCCAAACTCACAATTATAGGAATTTTAACACAAATCTATTTAAACAGTTCATTTTAATTATAATTAATTCTAATTATTTCAAATTAATTGGATTAATGAGTCACTGTCAGTTAAATAATCACTTTTTATAGAAACAGGTGAGCTGGTTTCTCTGAGTGACTGCGTGTTTTGTGTGGGAGGGACTGGCACACATATCCCTGGGTTTTCACTTAAATGAGAATTTTGCTAATTGACTTTGATGTGCTGTTAATGAGGGGTAATTATTCCGTGTTAAATAGTGTGAGGGGATCAGAGGGTAACAGAGAAAGAGCACACGTTGACTGCTCTGGTAAATAAACAGGTGTCAGGCTGAATTAACCCCACTATCTTTAGCCCTGGGTAGTGTAAAAGAAAATACTTCTCAGCAGTAAATATAACCATTTTGAACTGAACTTGCAATGTAGTCATTAACATTTGTGCTAATGGAGCATTTTAATTGTGGTTTAACTCGATACAGGCTGGAGTGAAAACTGGAGTCAAACCTGTGTGGTGTGGTTACTCCTGGCTGCCCTGTCACCACTTCACTCTGAAATTGCTCACAGCACACCCCAGTTTCCACACCGCAGTGTGCCAAAACTGTCTGTATCCTCAGTTACTCACTCAGCACTGAGGGTAGCATCAGAGGCAATGGCTGCACTGCAGCAACACATGGCAAAGTTGCAGCGAGGCATGTTTACAGTGTTAGAACACGGATCTCACATCGCACATGGCAATGTAATGGCGAGGCTGAATCGGTCCATCTCCAAGGGCAGCTGTACCAGGAACAATGCTTCAGGCTAACATCCACAAAAAGTCATTTCCCTGTAAATTCTCATCTCATCCCAACACACATTATCTGGTACATTTGATTATTATTTTCACTGCAGATCTTGTCCAGGTTTCAGGCACAGAGGTTAGTGGCCTCCCTTCCTGCAGAAGGACTTGGACAGGTTAGGAGAGTGAGCAAAGAAGAGGCAGATGGAACACAATGTGGAAAAATGTGAGGTTATGCATTTTGGAAGGAGGAATGGAGGCATAGACTATTTCCTAAATGGGGAAATGCTTAGGAAATCAGAAACACAAAGGGACTTGGGAATCATTGTTCAAGATTCTCTTAAGGTAAACGTGCAGGTTCAGTCGGCAGTTAGGAAGGCACATGCAATGTCAGCATTCATGTCGAGAGGGGTAGAATACAAGAGCAGGAATGTATTTCTGAGGCTGTATAAGGCTCTGGTCAGACCCCATTTGGAGTATTGTGAGCAGTTTTGGGCCCCATATCTAAGGAAGGATGTGTTGCCCTTGGAAAGAGTCCAGAGGAGGTTCACAAGAATGATCCCTGGAATGAAGAGCTTATCATATGGGGAACGGTTGAGGACTTTGGGTCTGTACACGTTGGAGTTTAGAAGGGTGAGGAGGGATCTTATTGAAACTTACAGGATACTGCGAGGCCTGGATAGAGTGGACATGGAGAGGATGTTTCCACTAGTAGAAAAAACTAGAACCAGAGGGCACAATCTCAGGCTAAAGGGACAATGCTTTAAAACAGAGATGAGGAGGAATTTCTTCAGGCAGAGAGTGGTGAATCTGTGGAACTCTTTGCTGCAGAAGGCTGTGGAGGCCAGGTCATTGAGTGTCTTTAAGACAGAGATAGATAGATTCTTGATTAATAAGGGTATTGGGGCTTATGGGGAAAAGGCAGGAGAATGGAGATGAGAAAAATATCAGCCATGATTGAATGGCGGAGCAGACTGGATGGGCCGAGTGGCCTAATTCTGCTCCTATGTTTTATGGTTTTACGATCTCTCAAACTGATAGGATCAGGGGTTACCCTCTGTTTATAGAAACAAGCCCAACTCTCCTCTGCTCTCACCGTATTTCAACTCAGCCTATCAACAACAACAATCTGTAATGATATAGCGGCTTTAACATAATGAAACATTGCAAGGTGCTTCACAGGTGCTTTATCAAACAAAATTTAACACTGAGGCTACAGAAGAAGGAATTCAGATGGTGGCACAACATGGTGAAAGGGAGGAGTTTTAAGAAGCTTCTTAAAGGAGAGCGTGTGAGAGGGACGGCGAGGTTTACAGAGGGATATTTGGACTATCCGCACGGCTGCTAATGATGGAGTGATTAATATCGGAGAGGTACAAGAGGCTCATGTTTGGTTAATGAAGATATCTGGGATGCTTGTGTGACTGGAAAAGGTCACAGAGATGAGGGAGGTGCAAGGCCATGGAGGAATTTCAGAACAAAGGTTAGAATTTGAAAATTGAGGCACTGTTGGACCAGAATCCAATGTAGAAAAACAAAAAAACTGCAGATGCTGTAAATCTGAAATAATTCCTGAAATCCTGAAACTATTCAGCAGGTCTGGCAGCGTCTGTGGAGAGAGAAGCATAGTTAATGTTTCAGGACAATGACCTTCCTTCAGGATCAATGTACGTTAGTGAGCACAGATTTGGAGTCATAGTCAATGTCCCCTCTAAACCGCAGGTGCGTGGCCAGCCAGCCAGTGATTGAGACGGTGCTGCACAGGGAACATGGAGGTCACACACATTCAACATTCCCTTTAGAATGCCCGTGTGAAGCCATGTATCAATCTTCAATTGGCCACAGTGCCTTAAACCGAGCAAGCATGGCACATGAGGTTAGAGGGAAAGTTGATGATGGGTGAATGGGATTTGGTGCCAGTGAGGATCTGGGTAGCAGAGTTCTGGATGATCTCAAGTTGATGGAGGGTAGAATGTGGCAGGTCAGGTTTGAGTGGTCTTTGAGTTGATATGGGGCAAGGAAATAAGTGGCTTTAGTGATGGCATGATACACGGTCAATATCTCAATGTGAGGTCAAATATCACCACTCCCTACGCGAATGAGTTCCACCCTCTCACCATTCCCTATGGGAGTGAGTTTCACACTCTCACCATTCCCTGTGGGAGTGAGTTCCATATTCTGACCACTCCCTGCGCGAGTGAGTTCCACACTCTCACCACTCCCTACGCGAATGAGTTCCACCCTCTCACCATTCCCTATGGGAGTGAGTTTCACCCTTTCACCATTCCCTATGGGAGTGAGTTTCACACTCTCACCATTCCCTGTGGGAGTGAGTTCCATATTCTGACCACTCCCTGCGCGAGTGAGTTCCACCCTCTCACCACTCCCTGTGGGAGTGAGTTCCACATTCTCACCACTCCCTGTGGGAGTGAGTTCCACATTCTCACCACTTCTGTGACACCAAGGGAACAAAGTAGAAAGGGTCGAAAGCTTCAAGTTTTTAGGTGTCCAGATCACCAACAACCTGTCCTGGTTCCCCCATGCCGACACTATAGTTAAGAAAGCCCACCAATGCCTTCACTTTCTTGGATGGCGAAGGAAATTTGGCATGTCAGCTACGACTCTCACCAACCTTTATAGATGCACCACAGAAAGCATTCTTTCTGGTTGTATCACAGTTTGGTATGGCTCCTGCTCTGCCCAAGACCGCAAGGAACGACAAAAGGTCGTGAATATCGCCCAATCCATCATGCAAACCAGCCTCTCATCCATTGACTCTGTCTACGCTTCCCGCTGCCTCGGCAAAGCAGCCAGCATAATTAAGGACCCTACACACCCTGGACATTCTCTCTTCCCCCTTCTTCCAATGGGAAAAAGATACAATAGTCTGAGGTCACGTACCAACCAACTCAAGAACAGCTTCTTCCCTGCTGCTGTCAGACTTTTGAATGGACTTACCTTGCATTAAGTTGATCTTTCTCGACACCCTAGCTATGTTTGTAACACCACATTCTGCACTCTCTCGTTTCCTTCTCTATGAACAGTATGATTTGTCTGTATAGAGCGCAAGAAACAATACTTTTCACTGTATGTTAATGCATGTGACAATAATAAATCAAATCAAATCAGTAAGTTCCACACTCTCACCACTCCCTGTGGAAGTGAGATCCACACTCTCACCACTCCCTGTGGGAATGAGTTCCACACTCTCACCACTCGCTGTGGGAATGAGTTCCACATTCTCACCACTCCCTGTGGGAGCGAGTCCCACATTCTCACCACTCCCTGTGGGAGTGAGTCCCACATTCTCACCACTCCCTGTGGGAGCGAGTCCCACATTCTCACCACTCCCTGTGGGAGCGAGTCCCACATTCTCACCACTCCCTGTGGGAGTGAGTTCCACACTCTCACCACTCCCTGTGGGAGCGAGTCCCACATTCTCACCACTCATAGCCATAGAGGTTTACAGCATGGAAACAGGCCCTTCGGCCCAGCTTCTCCATGCCACCCTTCTTTTTAAAACCCCTAAGCGAATCCCAATTGCCCGCATTTGGCCCATATCCCTCTATACCCATCGTACCCATGTAACTATCGAAATGATTTTTAAAAGATAAAATTATACCCGCCTCTACTACTACCTCTGGCACCTTGTTCCAGACACTCACCACCCTCTGAGTGAAAAAATTGCCCCTCTGGACACTTTTGTATCTCTCCCCTCTCACCTTAAACCTATGCCCTCTAGTTTTAGACTCCCCTACCTTTGGGAAAAGATATTGAGTATCTACCTTGTCTATGCCACTCATTATTTTATAGACCTCTATTAGGTCACCCCTCAGCGTCCTACACTCCAGAGAAAAAAGTCCCAGTCTATTCAGCCTCTCCTTATAACTCAATCCATCAAGTCCCGGTAGCATCCTAGTAAATCTTTTCTGCACTCTTTCTAGTTTAATAATATCCTTTCTATAATAGGGTGACCAGAATTGCACACAGTATTCCAAGTGTGGCCTTACCAATGTCTTGTACAACTTTAACAAGACGTCCCAACTCCTGTATTCAAAGTTCTGACCGATGAAACCAAGCATGCTGAATGCCTTCTTCACCAATCTGTCCACCTATGACTCCACTTTCATGGAGCTATGAACATGTACCCCGAGATCTCTTTGTTCTGTAACTCTCCCCAACATCCTCCCATTAACTGAGTAAGTCCTGCCCTGGTTCAATCTACCAAAATGCATCACCTCGCATTTGTCTAAATTAAACTCCATCTGCCATTCGTCAACCCACTGGCCCAATTGATCAAGATCCTGATGCAATTGGAGATAACTTTCTTCATTGTCCACTCTCCAATCTTCAGGCACCTCACCCGTGACTATCGATGATTCAAATATCTCGACTCGGGGATCCGCAATTTCCTCCCTAGCCTCCCACAATGTCCTGGGATATACCTCATCAGGTCCTGGGGATTTATCTTCATTGATGCGCTTTAAGACTTCCAGCACCTCCTTCTCTGTAATATGTACACTCCTCAAGACATCACTATTTATTTCCCCAAATTCCCTAACATCCATGCTTTTCTCAACAGTAAATACTGATGAGAAATATTCATTTAGGATCTCACCCATCTCTTGTGGATCTGCACATCAATGACCTTGTTGATCCTTAAGAGGCCCTACTCTCTCCCTTGTTACTCTTTTGCCTTTTACGTATTTGTAGAAGCTCTTTGGATCCTCCTTTGCCTTATCTGCCAAAATAATTTCGTGTACCCTTTTTGCCCTCCTGATTTCTCTCTTAACTCTACTCCTACACCCCCTATACTCTTCAAGAGATTCACTTGATCCCAGCTGCCGATGCATGTCATGTGCCTCTTTCTTCTTCTTGACCAGGGCCTCAATATCCGAGTCATCCAGGGTTCCCAACTTCTACCAGCCTTGCCCTTCACTCCAAGAGGAATGTGTTTACCCTGAACCCTGGTTAACACACTTTTGAAAGCATGCCACTTACCAGATGTTCCTTTGCCTTCCCACAGGCTCCCCCAATTAACTTTTGAAAGTTCCTGGCCTGATACCATCAAAATTGGCCTTGCCCCAATTTAGAATTTTAACTTTTGGGACAGACCTATCATTCTCCATAGCTATCTTAAAACTAATAGAATTATGGTCACTGGTCCCAAACTGATCCCTCACTAACACTTCTGTCACCTGCCCTTCCTTATTTCCCAAGAGGAGGTAAAGTTTTGCCCCCTCTCTAGTCAGGCCATCCACATACTGAATGAGAAATTCCTCCTGAATATACTCAACCAATTTCTCTCCATCCAACCCTCTAATACTATGGCTGTCCCAGTCAATGTTGGGAAAATTAAAATCTCCGACTATTACCACCCTATTTTTCTTGGAGCTATCAATAATCTTCTTACATATTGGCTCGTCAATTTCCCGCTGACTATTTGGGGGCCTATAGTACAACCCTATCAAAGTGATTTCCCCCTTCTTATTTCTCAGTTCTACCCATATAGACTCAGTGGCCGAACCCTCGGATATATCCCCTCTCAGTACGGCCGTGATGCTTTGCCTAATCAAAAGTACAACTCTCCCTCCTCTCTTACCTCCTGTTCTATCTTTCCTATAGCATCTGTACCCTGGAACATTGAGCTGTCAGTTCTGTCCCTCCCTTTGCCATGTTTCAGTAATTGCTATAATATCCTAGTCCCACATACCCATCCATGCCCTGAGTTCATCTGCCTTGCCCGTCAGGCCTCTTGCATTGAAATAAATGCAGTTTAATCTGGACTTCCCTTGCTCTCTGTCTTGCTTTTGCCTGATCTGTCTGGTACTAGGATTACTGACACTGCCTTTACTGATTAATGTGCTCTCTTTAACTTCTGTGCTGTCCTCAAACTTCTCTTCTGTCTCCCTACTGCTTTGGATCCCACCCCCTGCCAAACTAGTTTAAACCCTCCCGAGTGGCTCCAGCAAATCTCCCCGCCAGGATGTTAATCCCCCTCCAGTTCAAATGTAACCCATCCCTCTTGAACAGATCAGCCCTTCCCCAGAAAAGATCCCAATGATCCCTGCCCCCTGCACCGGCTCTCAAGCCAGGCATTCATCTGCCTCATCCTCCTATTCCTACTCTCACTAGCATGTGGTACCGGTAGTAGTCCTGAAATTACTACCTTCGAGGTCCTGCACGTTAACCTTCTGCCTAACTCTCTATATTCACATTTCAGGACCTCATCCCTTTTCCTACCTATGAAGTTGGTACCAATATGTACAACGATTCTGGCTGCTCACCCTCCCCCTTAAGAATGTCCTGCAATTGCTCAGAGACATCCTTGAGCCTGGCACCAGGGAGGCAACACACCATCCTGGAGTCTCGATTGCGGCCACAGAAACGCCTGTCTGTGCCTCTAACTAGCGAGTCCCCTATTACTACTGCTCACTTGCTCTTTGCCTGACCCTGTCCCACAGCAGAACCAGCTGTGGTGCTACAGGCCTGGCTGCTGCTGGTATCTCCCCCTGACAGGCTATCCCCCTCAACAGTATCCAAAATGATATACCTTTTTGAAAGGGGAATAGACACAGGAGACTCCTGCACTACCTGCTCCTTGTGGGAGTGAGTCCCACATTGTCACCACTCCCTATGGGGGTGAGTTCCGCATACCCACCACTCCCTGTGGGAGTGAGTTCCACACTCTCAGCACTCCCCGTGGGAGCGAGTCCCACATTCCCCCCACTCCCGGAGGGAGCGAGTCCCACATTCTCCCCACTCCCTGTGGGAGCGAGTTCCACACTCTCACCACTCCCTGTGGGAGTGAGTTCCACATTCTCACCACTCCCTGTGGGAGTGAGTTCCACATTCTCCCCACTCCCTGCGGGAGTGAGTTCCTTATTCTCCCCACTCCCTGTGGGAGTGAGTCCCGCATTCCCCCCACTCCCTATGGGAGTGAGTTCCACATTCTCCCCACTCCCTATGGGAGTGTGTTCCACATTCTCCCCACTCCCTGCGGGAGTGAGTTCCTTATTCTCCCCACTCCCTATGGGAGCGAGTCCCACACTCTCACCACTCCCTGTGGGAGTGAGTCCCACATTCTCACCACTCCCTGTGGGAGCGAGTTCCACATTCTCCCCACTCCCTGTGGGAGTGAGTTCCACATTCCCCCCACTCCCTGTGGGAGCGAGTTCCACATTTTCACCACTCCCTGTGGGAGCGAGTTCCACACTCTCAGCACTCCCTGTGGAAATGAGTTCCACGTTCTCCCCACTCCCTGTGGGAGTGAGTTCCACATTCCCCCCACTCCCTGTGGGAGTGAGTTCCACATTTTCACCATTCATTGCGCGAGTGAGTTCCACACTCTCACCACTCTCTGTGGGAGTGAGTTCCACACCCTCAACACTTCCTGCGTGAGTGAGTTCCACACTGTGGCGAAAAACCACAGTGAAAAACCGCACCGACCTCCTCAGAAGACAAACACGGGACACGGTGGACAGAGTACCCTTCGTCATCCAGTATTTCCCCGGAGCGGAGAAGCTACGGCATCTCCTCCGGAGCCTTGAACATGTCATTGATGAAGATGAACATCTCGCCAAGGCCATCCCCACATCCCCACTTCTTGCCTTCAAACAAACGCACAACCTCAAACAGACCATTGTCCGCAGCAAACTACCCAGCCTTCAGGAGAACAGTGACCATGACACCACACAACCCTGCCACAGCAACTTCTGCAAGACGTGCTGGATCATCGACACGGATGCCATCACCTCACGTGAGAACACCATCCACCAGGTACACAGTACCTACTCTTGCAACTCGGCCAACGTTGTCTACCTGATATGCTGCAGGAAAGGATGTCCCGAGGCATGGTACATTGGGGAAACCATGCAGGCGCTACTACAACGGATGAATGAACACTGCTCGACAATCACCAGGCAAGACTGTTCTCTTCCTGTGGGGGAGCACTTCAGCGGTCACGGGCATTCAGTCTCTGATCTTCGGGTAAGCGTTCTCCAAGGCGGCCTTCACGACACACGACAGCGCAAAGTCGCTGAGCAGAAACTGATAACCAAGTTCCACACACATGAGGATGGCCTAAACCGGTATCTTGGGTTTATGTCACACTATCAGTAACTCCCACAGCTTGCCTTCTGGACTTGCAGAATCTCACTTGGCTGTCCTGTCTGGAGACAATACACATCTCTTTAACCTGTGCTTAATGCTCCCTCCACTCACATTGTCTGTGTCTTTAAGACCTGGTTGGCGGTAGAGATTCCCATTCTAAGCAGTATTCTGTAACTTGACTTTGTGTCTCTGTATGCCTTGTTTGAGAGCAGATATCCACTCCATCTGACGAAGGAGCAGCGCTCCAAAAGCTAATGGCATTTGCTACCAAATAAACCTGTTGGACTTTAACCTGGTGTTGTTAAAACTCTTACTGTGTTTTATGGCCAAGCCAGTTCTGAATCCATCTAGCTCGTTCACCCTTGATCTCATGTGATTTAATCTTTTGCACCAGCCTGCCATGAGGGACCTTGTCAAATGCTTTAGTAAAGTCCATGTAGACAACATCCACAGCCCTTCCCTTATCAATCATTGGTCACCTCCTCAAAAAACTCAAATTCGTGAGACATGACCTCCCTCGCACAAAACCATGCTGTCTACCACTGATAAGAGCATTCAGTTCCAAATGTGTATAGATCCTATCCATAAGAATCCTCCCCAACAATTTCACTCTCACTGACATCAAGCTCACTGACCTCACTGACCAGGTTGATACCGGAGATGAGGGGTTTGGATTATGAGGAGAGGCTGAGGAGATTGGGTTTGTACTCGTTGGAGTTTAGAAGGATGAGGGGGGATCTTATGGAGACTTATAAGATAATGCGGGGGCTGGATAGGGTGGAGGCGGAGAGATTCTTTCCACTTAGTAAGGAAGTTAAAACTAGAGGACACAGCCTCAAAATAAAGGGGGGTCGGTTTAAGACAGAGTTGAGGAGGAACTTCTTCTCCCAGAGGGTGGTGAATCTCTGGAATTCTCTGCCCACTGAGGTGGTGGAGGCTACCTCGCTGAATATGTTTAAAGCGCGGATGGATGGATTCCTGATCGGTAAGGGAATTAAGGGTTATGGGGATCAGGCGGGTAAGTGGTACTGATCCACGTCAGATCAGCCATGATCTTATTGAATGGCGGGGCAGGCTCGAGGGGCTAGATGGCCTACTCCTGCTCCTATTTCTTATGTTCTTATAATTAACCAGCTTATCCTTGCTACCCTTCTTAAATAACAGCATAACATTGGCTATCCTCCAATCCTCTGGGACCTCACCTGTGACCAACAGGAAAACAAAGATTTCCATTAGAGGCCCAGCAATTTCCTCCCTTGTCTCCCTCAGTAATCTGGGATAGATGCCATCTGACCCTGGGGGTTTGTCTACCTTATTGCTTTTTAATACCCTCTGAATTTTATCTGAAACCCCATTCTTGATGCAAGCCCTTCTCTCTGCTTGTAAAGCATCCCAATGTGCAGAAGCAAAGGAGCTACTTGTAGGATCTCTGAACACAGACATCAATTTGGGATTTTATCTTGAGATTAATTGGTACAAAATATATCTTCAACCATTTACACTGAATTCTTTGCATAAACAACTGTGCCAGGGCAGTTGCCAACTTGCAGACTAATGAGTGGCTAAAATTTCATAAAACATTCCCTTGATCACCGCATGTTTTCTCAGAGTTCTTTACTGAACGGAATTTCAGCTGTAATATCCCTGACCATAAAGTTCATACTTTCAGACATCTCTGAACACGTCACTGCAGGTTCCCCTCTTTCATCAGTCAGAAACTATGCTGCAAGTCTGCTCACTATCCATTTCTCCATGAGGTTGTGTAATCGTTTTATCCTTACCATGTACTATTGTACAAAGACTACATCTAGTTGCCAGGTCTACAAAATGTAGAACGAAAATATTTCTGTCTTTATTCTGTATTTTTATCTATGGCAACTACCTAGCCGGTGGAGGTAGTCTAGGACCTGGGGGCACAGTCTCAGAATAAGGGGTAGGCTACTTAGGACTGAGATGGGGAGGAATTTCTTCACTCAGAGGGTGGTGAATCTTTGGAATTCTCTACCCTGGAGGGCCAATACTTGAGGATATTCAAGACAGAAATGGATAGTTTTCTCGATATGAAAGAGATTAGGGATTTGAGGATAGTATGGAAAGTAGATGAGTCATGATCTAGTTGAGGAGCTGGGTGGTCTACATCATCTCCTATGATCCTAAGAGTTATTGACTAGCATGAGGATCTCATTGGTGCCGACATCAGAATTTATAAAATGGCTTACTCCAATTTTTTCAACTCTCTGGAGTGACCTCAATGCATTGTCATCCCGAAACCCAAAGCAATCTTTATATTCCTTAACCTTGCATTGACCCGCACTTCTTTGTGAATCAAGCTCACACTTTAACCAATCTATCCCACCTATAGGTGAAGCACAAGTACTAACTAGCATTGCATAGTTAAATGAGTCTGCACCTCTTACAATTCATGATGTGGAGCTGCCGGCGTTGGACTGGGGTAAACACAGTAAGAAGTTTAACAACACCAGGTTAAAGTCCAACAGGTTTATTTGGTAGCAAAAGCCACACAAGCTCTTACCTCTTACAATTAACAATGGATTAAACTCCTTGTGATCAGTATAATTCATTCAGGTTCATCACTATCGTCATCCTCTTCCTCAGAATTCTGGCTGATGCGTGTCATTTCTCGAATGTGCTTCACTTTGGGCAGTGCACTGTATAATTGAATCACCATTAACTGGCACACCTGTTAACTGTTCCATGGACATTCCTGGGAATTGTATGCTGGTTATTGATGTTTCAGTTTTGCTCCTGCTGTAATAGCCAGATCTGCTCTAGGTGCTTTCATCCTCATTCTGCCTGTCCTCTATGCTTTATTTGTAATGGCGCCCATGTCCAGTATCCGGGCCGGTTCAAAATAATTGAATCTCTGTCACCACAAAATGTCTCCTTTGCTCTTCGAAAGGTGAAGGAAATGACTGTTTCTTGGGAACTTTTTAAGGCAGGAGACATAATCCAATAGAGTCTTCATCTCCGAGAACTGAACACTAGTTAGAATCAGCAGACTGATCAAATGATGCAGCAGAGGGCAGTAGAGCGACGATGCTGATTGGCTGTTGTGGGGAAGATTTGCATAGTCGCAGTCAGTGCTTCCAGAAGATGGACCTCTGGAAGACACCTTCCGTGTTGATGGGGTCAGTTTAGCTCAGGTGGCTGGATAGCTGGTTAGTGATGACACCAACAGTGTGAGTTCATTGGCGCCTTTTGGCTAAGATCAAGTGTAGTATCGGATCTGCACTTGGTTGAGGTCATTGGGTTGCGCTGAGACTTCATATGTTTCATATGAAGCAATTTTTGGGGGCGGCATCTCGGCCTTTTGGCTAGGATGCGGGTGGGCTCAAGTCTTGGAGGGGGATCCTCCCCCTTCTCCAATCAGCTTGACTCATGTAGATCAGGCCCAGGACAGGGTGGTTTTGGTCTCCCGTCCTGTCTTGTCAACCTGGATCTGAAATGTCTCAACTTGTTGAGACTCTGAATTGGATTTGATTTGATTGAATTGGAAAAGTATAAAAAAAAACAGTGTGAGTTCATTGGCTAAGATCAAGTGTAGTATGAAGAGGATGCTGTGCCTGGTTGAAGTCATTAGGTTACATTTAAGCTTCATATTCATATGAAGCAATTTTTTAAAGTGGCATCTCGGCCTTTTGGCTAAGATGCAAATGAGATCAAGACTTGGAGGAGGAAACCTCCCCCTCCTCCAATCAGTTTGGCTCATGTAGATCAGGCCCAGGACAGGGTAAATGGTCGCTTGCCCTGTCTTGTCAGCCTGGATCGGAAATGTCTCAACTTGTTGAGACTCTGAATTGGACTTGATTTGATTGAATTGGAAAAGTATAAAAAAGAAGTGTGAGTTCAATTCCCGTACCGGCTGAGGTTATTCATCCTGTGCTGTACTGTTCTTTGTTCTATGAGACAGCGTGGCACAATCCAGCAATTTAAACTCTCGGGATTCCTCAACTGAATTTCATCAAGCAGTGGGGATACCGGCGTTGGACTGGGGTAAACACAGTAAGAAGTCTCACAACACCAGGTTAAAGTCAAACAGGTTTATTTGGTAGCACGAGCTTTCGGAGTGTTGCCCCTTTTGGAACATTGCACTCACCTGATGAAGGAGCAGTGCTCTGAAAGCTCGTGCTACCAAATAAACCTGTTGGACTTTAACCTGGTGTTGTGAGACTTCTTACTGTGAATTTCATCAATTCCTCATATAATCTTGTTAGAGTCCATTCTTCTACAGAGTGAATACCGATTTTCCAAATTTGATGAAATTCTGGCCACGTCGCTTCAGAGATCATCACTCTTGTAAAAATAATCCAAAATCTCCAAAAGAAAACCCAAACTTTCATCACTGTCCAACTGACAGCAATTCAGTTCCTAAAATACCTTTCTTTTGATCTTACCTCTTACGGGAAGTGCCTTGGTTCCTGTTTAGAACATAGAACATAGAACATTACAGCGCAGTACAGGCCCTTCGGCCCTCGATGTTGCGCCGACCAGTGAAACCAATCTAAAGCCCATCTAACCTACACTATTCCAATATCATCCATATGTTTATCCAATGACCATTTAAATGCCCTTAATGTTGGCGAGTCCACTACTGCTGCAGGCAGGGCATTCCACGCCTTTACTACTCTCTGAGTAAAGAACCTACCTCTGACATCTGTCCTATATCTCTCACCCCTCAATTTAAAGCTATGTCCCCTCGTGCTAGCCATCACCATCCAAGGACAAAGGCTCTCACTGTCCACCCTATCTAATCCTCTGATCATCTTGTATGCCTCTGTTAAGTCACCTCTCAACCTTCTTCTCTCTAACGAAAACAGCCTCAAGTCCCTCAGCCTTTCCTCATAAGACCTTCCCACCATACCTGGCAATATCCTGGTAAATCTCCTCTGCACCCTTTCCAATGCTTCCACATCCTTCCTATAATGCGGCGACCAGAACTGTACGCAATACTCCAAGTGCGGCCGCACCAGAGTTTTGTACAGCTGCAACATGACCCCATGGCTCCGAAACTCAATCCCTCTACCAATAAAAGCTAACTCACCGTATGCCTTCTTAACAACCCTATCAATCTGGGTGCCAGCTTTCAGGGATCTATGCACATGGACACTGAGATCTCTCTGCTCATCCACACTACCAAGTATCTTACCATTAGCCCAGTACTCTGTATTCCTGTTACTCCTTCCAAAGTGAATCACCTCACTTTCCCGCATTAAACTCCATTTGCCACCTCTCAGCCCAGCTCCGCAGCTTATCTATGTCCCTCTGTAACCTGCAACATCCTTCCGCACTGTCCACAACTCCACCAACTTTAGTGTCATCCGCAAATTTACTAACCCATCCTTCTATGCCCTCATCCAGGTCATTTATAAAAATGACAAACAGCAGTGGCCCCAAAACAGATCCTTGCGGTACACCACTAGTAACTGAACTCCAGGATGAACATTTCCCATCAACCACCCCCTCTGTCTTCTTCCAGCTAGCCAATTCCTGATCCAAACCACTAAATCACCCTCAATCCCATGCGTCCATATCTTCTGCAATAGCTTACCGTGGGGAACCTTATCAAATGCTTTACTGAAATCCATATACATCACATCAACTACTTTACCCTCATCCACTTCTTTGGTCACCTTCTCAAAGAACTCAATAAGGTTTGTGAGGCACGACCTACCCTTCACAAAACTGTGTTGACTATCCCTAATCATATTATCCCTAATCAAATTATTGGGAGGAATGGCATCCATATCCACCTCCCCACTTCATTCTTTCACTGGTTATGGGGCTGAGACTTAGAACATAGAACATAGAACATTACAGCGCAGAACAGGCCCTTCGGCCCACGATGTTGCACCGACCAGTTAAAAAAAAAAAAAACTGTGACCCTCCAACCTAAACCAATTTCTTTTCGTCCATGAACCTATCTACGGATCTCTTAAACGCCCCCAAACTAGGCGCATTTACTACTGATGCTGGCAGGGCATTCCAATCCCTCACCACCCTCTGGGTAAAGAACCTACCCCTGACATCGGTTCTATAACTACCCCCCCTCAATTTAAAGCCATGCCCCCTCGTGCTGGATTTCTCCATCAGAGGAAAAAGGCTATCACTATCCACCCTATCTAAACCTCTAATCATCTTATATGTTTCAATAAGATCCCCTCTTAGCCGCCGCCTTTCCAGCGAAAACAATCCCAGAGAATATTGGAGAGGGATCGTGCCCCGACAAGGTGGCAGCCATTCACTGCTGCAGCACCTTATCTCAAATAGCCAGATGGTGAAAAATAAAATTAAACCAATCTTTACACATTTTGATCAGCATTTATTTGCAGAGATACAGATTACACCCATGCACCTCCTCGCCCAGAGTTCAGTCTTTGCCTTTTTATCCATCTCAAGAGAATCCCCACCACCTGCATGCAATTAAATACAATTAAAATGCAATGAACAGAACGCATACCTGACAATATTACCCCTCTGGCTGCTTCTCAAACAAAATAATGGCAGAGTTTTAAAACTGTTTAGTAACAGCAAAAGTCTTTCTCAAACAAAGCAAGAACTCAAATGGAAGAATGATTTGTTAGTATCTGAATGATGCTGCAGGGATAATCTGGTATTTACAGTGGGAAGTTGTGACAGGCATTGAAACACAAATGATTCAAAGCCTTGCTTGTTTACACCTGAATTCACGACGCGGCCTCAGCCTGTTCACTCAGAAAGCTGTTCAGATTTTGCTGTCCTCCAATTTTTTATTGCAGTGGATCTGACAGGATGATTCGATAAGTGAGGGGAAGGATGTGCTTTCAAGTGAATTGTTTAAGGACCTTGCATTGAGTAGCCGCAGGGCGTGTGCGAGTACAGACTCCTCTGCACCTTACAAGAATGTGGAATGATCCACACCAGCTCAGAAGACTGGAGAACACTGAGCTGTGCTCCCAGCTTGTAGCCCAGTTGCTGCTGACTCAGCTGGACTCTGCTGGGGCAGAAGGGGGAGCTCTGGAGCTGGTTTTGCCGTTGCTGGAGCCAGAGTTCCCGCTCGCTCCCACTGACTCCTGCTAACCTGCTGCATGTGGAGTTTTTAGTTCAGGACCAAAGCATCTGGTTTCTGCTGCTGTTTGGTGCTGGCCTTCTCTGGATGAACTGGTTAGCTGCCTGCATTACTCAGCTTCTGTTCCTCTCATTCACCTTGAGACCTAAATTTGTCCAGAGTGATTATAACTGTAGCGGGTTTCAAAACTAGCCAATAAGCCAAGGCAATACTCCTGACAGACTGCTTCGCTTGTCAAACAGAAAGTATCTGGTGA
Source organism: Mustelus asterias (assembly GCF_964213995.1). Taxonomy (NCBI): domain Eukaryota; kingdom Metazoa; phylum Chordata; class Chondrichthyes; order Carcharhiniformes; family Triakidae; genus Mustelus; species Mustelus asterias. The sequence goes on from NC_135825.1 coordinate 1,055,754, forward strand.
TCTTGTTGTCCGAGGTTGGCAGTTCCCAGGAGACGTAAGGGACTAAATCAAGAATAAGTTCACTTCACTTAGAATTAAACACCAGCAATAAGGAAGCTGTGATTGGTCTCTGGGTTCCAATGTGATCAGTCCATTGACTGCACTGATATCGAGTTAACAAAGAAAGTTCTTTGTTTGATACAACAACCTCAGAACATCCAAAAATACTTCACAGCCAATGCAGGACTTTGTGAAGTATAGTCACCGTTGTATTGTAGGAAACACAGCATCCAGTTTGTGCACAGCAAACTCCCACAAACAGCACTGTGGTAATGGCCAGATCAGCTGTTTTAGGAATTGTTTGTGGGTAATACTTGTCAGAATCCCCCGCCACTTGTTGGAAGATTCCAATGCACAATTTCAAAGAATCGTAGGAATCGTGGTGTCCTGGTAAATATTTATTCCTCAATCAACATCATATCAACAGATTATGTGGCCATTAGCACCTTTCTGTTTGTCACAGTTTGCTGTGTGAGAATTAGTTATCACATTTCCGACATTGCAACTGTGACAAAAGTGTTAATTGACTTCTGTTGGTCCTGAAAGGTGCTATATAAATGCTTTCTTTACTTTTTTAAGTCGACACTTGAGGAACTTCAACTGATCTGGGACAGTTCTATCCCTCCCTGTTTTTCTTTGTCTATCTCTGTCTTTCTCTCTCTCTCTGCCTCCCTCTTTGTCTCTCTCTGTCCCGCCCTATCTCGCTCTCTCTGTCTTTCAGTCTCTCTCTTTTGCTCTCTGACCCTTCCTCTCTCTGCCTCTCCATGTCTCTCTCTATCTCTTGATTTCTGCCTCTCTCTGTCTCTCTCTCTCCCTATCCCTCTGTTTCTCTGTCTCTCTCTTTCTCTCGTCTCTCTCTCTCTTTCTTTCTCCCTGTCTTTCTCTGTTTTTTTCTCTCTCCCTGTCCCTCTCTCTCTCTGTCTCTCTCTCTCTGGCTCTCTCTCCCTGTCTCTCTCTATTTCTCTCTCTCTCTCTCTCTTTGTGTCCCTCCCTCTCTGTCTCTCTCTCTCTGTCTCTCTCTCTGCCTCTCTCTCCCTGTCTCTCTCCCTGTCTCTATCTGTTTTTCTCTCTCTCTCTCTCTGCCTCCCTCTCTGCCCCTCTCTCTGTTTTTCTATCTCTCTCTCTTTCTCTGTCCTTCTCTCTCTCTCTCTCTCTCTCTCTGTTTTTCTCTCTCTTCCTCTCTCTCTGCCTCTCTCCCTCTCTCTCTCTGCCTCTCTCTGCCTCCCTCTCCCTCTCTCCCTCTCCCTCTCTGCCTCCCTCTCTCCCTCTCCCTCTCCCTTTCTGCCTCCCTCTCCCTCTCTGCCTCTCTCTCTCCCTCTCTGCCTCCCTCTCCCTCTCTGCCTCCCTCTCCCTCTCTCCCTCTCCCTCCCTGCCCTCTCTCTCTCTCTGCCTCTCTCTGTTTCTCTGTATGTGTGTATATATCTGGTTTATATATGTTTACTGTACGGCAAAGACTCCTCGTTCCTGGGCGAACTTTTCCATCAAACTGTCAGAGCTGCAATTGATTAATCGGGTGAACCTCTGTCTTTCTCTTTTTCCTTTTTAATTGTAAATTGGCTGTGATTTGGTTTCATTGAAAGCTTTATCCTTTTTGCCTTGTTCAAGCATGAAGTTTGTTGATCCGCAGCCTTTGGGGCATCACATTATGTGGGTAATTTATGCAGCTGTATTTATGGCCCCTGTTTGTTGTTACTCCAATAGCTCAGGATGGGAACTTTCTGTGTCACTGACTAAAAGGATTCTCCACAGCCTTTGATGGTCTGGAGCTATTTTTCTTTCAGGAAAGACTTGAAGCATTAGTTATGTCAGATCTGTTGTTAACCTCCTGAGTACCGGCACCAACTTAAAACACTTTCCAATGGCAACATGAGCACAGAGCGAGAAAGAGAGATAGAGAGAGAAATAGAAAGAGAGGCAGATAGAGAGTGAGCCAGAAAGAGAAGGAAATGAGAGAAAGTGAGAAAATAGAGAGAGAGAAATTGATAGATAAAAACACAGAGAGAGACAGGGAGAGAGAGACAGGAACAGTGGAAGGCAAAGGAAAAATCATTTGAGTGGGCAATGTTCCATAGATGGTGAGATGATATTTTTAATACAAGATAAATGATATTAGATCTTTTATTTTTGTACAAAACACCACCCCTTGACATTCAATGGTGTAACCACCACTGAATCCCCCACTGTCAACATCCTTGGGGTTACCATTGACCAGAAACTCAACTGGACTCACCACATAAACACAGTGGCTACAAGAGCAGGTCAGAGGCTCGGAATACTGCGGTGAGTAACTCACCTCCTGACTTCCCAAAGCCTGTCCACCATCTACAAGGCACAAGTCAGGAGTGGATGGAATACTCTCCGCTTGCCTGGATGGGTGCAGCTCCAACAACACTCAAGAAGCTCGACACCATCCAGACAAAGCAGCCCGCTTAATTGGCATCACATCCACAATCATCCACTCCCTCCACCACCGACGCTCAGTAGCAGCAGTGTGTACTATCTACAAGATGCACTGCAGCGATTCACCAAAGATCCTCAGACAGCAGCTTCCAAACCCATGACCACTTCCATCTAGAACGACAAGGGCAGCAGATACATGGGAACACCACCACCTGCAAGTTCCCCTCCAAGTCACTCACCATCCTGACTCGGAAATATTTTGCCGTTCCTTCACAGTCGCTGGGACAAAATCCTGGAATTCCCTCCCTAACGGCATTGTGGGTCAACCCACAGAACATGGACTGCAGCGATTCAAGAAGGCAGCTCACCACCACCTTCTCAAGGGGCAACTAGGGATGGGCAATGAATGCTGGCCAGCCAGTAACATCAGTGTCCCATGAATGAATATAAAAAAAGTTACTGTGCAGAATCTTCAGGCAGTGAATTATCGGCTAACACCTCCATTAAATGGTGAACAGAGGAATCGCAGGCAGAAAGGTCCACCTTTTACACGCTAAGCTCACACAACACCACTTCATCCAGAGGTTTCCTGTCGAGTGTAACATTGTGTGAGTGTTTATCACACAGCTTCGTGATTGGAATAATTCACCCAAATCCTGAGATACAATCCAGAGGTTGTAAAAGTGATGTTTGACATCGGTAACATTTTGACATTCATTCAATGTCTTTTCTCACATCCACAGACTGAGTTTGATTAAAATGCTTCACTGGCTGAATATCTGAATGTTCATGAGGTTGTGATAAAGTTGTCCTCGGCTGCACCCGGAGGAAACCCGGAGTCATCCAGACTCGAAACGTTGGCTCGATTCTCTCTCCACAAACGCTGTCTGTCCTGCTGAGATTTTCCAGCATTTTCTGTTTTTGTTTCAGATTCCAGCATCTGCAGTATTTTGCCTTTATCAATCCTGAACCCCCTGTGTCAGTGGAGTTAGATTTTACCCCACATAACCTTTTGTAGCAGTGCTCCCAGACAGGGATCACCATCTCATTGTCTCTCCCCTCCCTCCAGACCACATACATTAACATTCTCCCCCAACATCAATCCACAGACTGGGCTCACAGAACACACTCTGAGAATCTTAGAAGTGATAGAATCATGACAGTGCAGAAAGAGGCCATTTGGCCCATCAAGTTTGTACTGGCTCTCCAACAGAGCATCCTACCCAGGCCCTATCCCCATAACCCCATGTAGTTACCCGAGCCCACACATGTTTGGACTCTAAGGGGCAATTTTCCATGGCCAGTTCATTAAATATGTTCAAAATATGCCTGGATAGAGTGGACGTGGAGAGGATGCTTCCACTAGTAGGAAAAACTAGAACCAGAGGGCACAACCTCAGGGTAAAGGGATGATCCTTTAAAACAGAGATGAGGAGGAATTTCTTCAGGCAGAGAGTGGTGAATCTGTGGAATTCTTTGCCGCAGAAGGCTGTGGAGGCCAGGTCATTGAGTGCCTTTGAGACAGAGATAGATAGGTTCTTGATTAATAAGGGGATCAGGGGTTATGGGAAAAAGCCAGTAGAATGGGGATAAGAAAAATATCAGCCATGATTGAATGGCGGGCCAGACTTGATGGACCGAGTGGCCTAATTCTGCTCCTATGTCCTATGGTCTTATGGTCTAAGAGGGAGCTGGACGTGGCCCTTGTGGCTAAAGGGATCAAGGGGTATGGAGAGAAAGTAGGAGTGGGATAGTGAGAGTGCATGATCAGCCATGATCATATGGAATGGTGGAGCAGGCCCGAAGGGCCTGCTTCTAGTTTCTATGTTTCTACCTAACCCGCACATCTTTCGACTGTGGGAGGAAACCGGAGCACCCGGAGGAAACCCACGCAGACACAGGGAGAACATGTTGACTCCACACAGACAGTGACCCAAGCCAGGAATCGAACCCGGGTCCCTGGTGCTGTGAGGCAGCAGTGTGTGTGTGTGTGTGTGTGTGTGTGGAGCGGGAGGGGAGGAGGGGTGGAGGAGGGGGGTGCTCACCCCCACACTGCTCCCCACACCCCCGCACTGCCCACCCCCCACCCCCCGCACTGCCCACCCACACACCCCCACACTGCCCACCCCCCCCACACAGCCCACCCCCCTCACTGCCCACCCACACACCCCCACACTGCCCATCCCCCCACACTGCTCACCCCCCCCACAATGCCCACCCCCCCACGCTGCTCACCCCCCCCACAATGCCCACCCCCCCACACTGCTGACCCCCCCACACTGCTCACCCCCCCACACTGCTCACCCCCCCCACAATGCCCATCCCCCCCACACTGCTCACCCCCCCCCACAATGCCCACCCCCCCACACTGCTGACCCCCCCACACTGCTCACCCCCCCACAATGCCCCCCCCACACTGCTCACCCCCCCCCCACAATGCCCATCCCCCCCACACTGCTCACCCCCCCCCCACAATGCCCACCCCCCCACACTGCTCACCCCCCCACACTGCTCACCCCCCCCACAATGCCCATCCCCCCCACACTGCTCACCCCCCCCACAATGCCCACCCCCCCACACTGCTCACCCCCCCACACTGCTCACCCCCCCACAATGCCCCCCCCCACACTGCTCACCCCCCCCACAATGTCCATCCCCCCACACTGCTCACCCCCCCACACTGCTCACCCCCCCCACAATGCCCATCCCCCCCACACTGCTCACCCCCCCCCCCCACAATGCCCACCCCCCCACACTGCTCACCCCCCCACACTGCTCACCCCCCCACACTGCTGACCCCAGCTACCCTGGTTGTGCTGCTGCCAAGCCATTGCCTCTCTCCCAGCACAGATATGAGGTTCTTCCAGATCACCAGCAATTTCCCACCCATCAATGCTGCACTGCTGGTAGTGGGTGGGGAGAGTGTGCATGGGGTGTGGGAGCAGAGGGGCTGATGGGTTCACTGGCCTTCTCCTACTCTGTGCTTTTTCTTTGATCATGTTGCCAGGATTGGTGTTATGCCACGTGTGACTGAATCCAGGATGACTCGACTGGACTGTCTCTGCGAACCTGACAATCCGATCTGCCCTCTGCAGCTTTTGATGAGCAGCTTTTAGTTTCAGGGCTGTGTAACCTGGGCCTCTCCTTCAACCTCACCTGTTTCTGCCCTAAAGGTTAACCCAGCACATGTCACAGTTTGATGAGTCTTCAGCTGGCCCCTTTGGGTTTTTAATTAGTGAATGACTGGAAGCTGATGATTCTTCCTCTTACCAGTGGACAGTTTCTTTGTCCTGGCTTGTCTGATTCTGTGTGAAATTGAAAAACCCCAGCAAGCAGAAAATCATCCGTGTGATCCTGTTGGGAAAACTTGAGGAATGAGTGAAGTTCATTCCCATGTTCTATTCTCTGGGCTTTCGCATTGCGGCTCACAGATCCACTCTGCCTTTCCTCCACCTCAGGAGGCTCAGAAGCCTGGCTGAGGGCTGCCCTTGGGAAGGGTCCGCCCCCTGTACCTAACCACAGATACCATTGTTCTCCAATGCAACTTGTCCATGTGTCATTGGACCAACCAGTATGGTTCAGTTCTCAAAGCTTTGTCTTCTGAGCGAGAGGTTTGTGTTTTTTGAATCCCTGATGTTAGCTAATAGTAAGAGTTTTAACAACACCAGGTTAAAGTCCAACAGGTTTATTTGGTAGCAAATGCCATTAAAATGCTACCAAATAAACCTGTTGGACTTTAACCTGGCGTTGTTAAAACTCTTACTGTGCTTACCCCAGTCCAACGCCGGCATCTCCACATCGTAAGCTAATAGACCAGTGCAGAGGGAGAACCACCCCGTGGATAAGATGTTAAAGTGGGACCCATGTCAGGTGGAGCTCTGTAATGAAAAGTTGAATTGGAAATTTAGTAATTTGACATTAGGAAGCGGAGAGCAACTAGACCATTGAACATTCCCAGCAATCATGTAACTGGCCACCATGGTTGCTGTGTATGGTATCTGCCTCTTTAAAACAGTGCTGCTGCAATGACTCACCTGATTTGAGGGACTGATGGAACTGAGAGTGAATGATCTCCCCAGAGGGTGGAGCCCTCTCTCAGGCAGAATCATTGAGCAGCCATGTAGTAAGCGTGTAAGAACTGGAACTCTGCCCCAAGGCAGCCTAAATGCTGGAAAACCCTCCTGTACCGAAACTTCTCTTTACCAATAAAAATCTTGCATGTTCCTAACAAAGTCTGAAGCCAGCTGCACAAAAATACATACCAATGGTGACTGTCATCTCTCAATGGCTGGTTGGTGTTTTGGGTGAAAGAAGTTCACACAATCCCTGCAAGCTGTCAGTGAATATTTGTTTGAAATAATTCTGGTTAAGTTTAAGGATGAGGAGCAGGATCTGGGCTAATGGAGGAGGCACCATTAATTCTCACTGGGAGTGAATGGGCTCGGCCAGCCCTCTCACTGTGTCTGGGATCAGTCTCGTGTTTGGATTTCTGGAAACTCCAATCTTTGATTTGGAACTTGCTATTAGAGGGGGCAGATTCTTTCACCAGCTGTGCAGAATTTAAAGGACATTAAAAAGGTCACACCCAACAAGGATATCTTGGCTTCATCAGCCACACCTTTCACAGCCAACGATGACACTGCCTGGTCATCAGAAATAGCAGGAGTAGGCCATTCGGCCCATCAAGCCTACTCCAGCATATGATATGATAATGGCTGATGTGACTGTAGCCTTCCCTACCTGTTCCCCCATAACCCTTCACTCCCTCTGACTGATCACAAATCTGTCCAATTCAACCATTCATATCTTCAACGATCCAGCACCCACTGCACTCTGGGAAAATAATTCATAACATTAACAACTCTCTGAGAGAAGTAAATCCTCCTCATCTCTGTCTTAAATGGAAGACCCCGGATTTTGAAACTGTGCCCCCTAGATTCCCCCATGAGAGGAAACCCTCTCCCAGCATCCACCCTCTCCGAATCTTATACGTTTCAAATAGGTCACCCCACATTCTTCTAAACTCCAGCGAGTATCAGCCCAATCTGTTCAACCTTTCCTCGTAAGACAAATCTTTCCTACGAGAAGTCAGTGGATTGACCTTCTCTGAACTTCTTCCTGTTAAGCATATTAGAATCATAGAATCATAGAAACCCTACAGTGCAGAAAGAGGCCATTTGGCCCATCGAGTCTGCACTGACCACAATCCCACCCAGGCACTACCCCCATATCCCTACATATTTACCCACTAATCCCTCTAATCTACGCATCCCAGGACACTAAGGGGCAATTTTAGCATGGCCAATCAACCTAACCCGCACATCTTTGGACTATGGGAGGAAACCGGAGCACCCGGAGGAAACCCATTATTGTTCCTAAACTAAGGAGACCAAAGCTGTGCACAATGCTCTGGGTGCAGTCTCTCCAATATCCTGTCTCGTTGTAGGGAGAGAGTGAGGAGCTCAATGTCATTCCAGTTCAATGAAGAATGAGTCAATCTTCTTCTCCACCACGTTGTATAGGAAAGGGCCTGAGGAAGGATTACAGGAGCGGGAAGCGCAGATTTACCAGAATCCCACCCATTAACTTGTGGCACAGTGCGTTAGCATTCCCGACTCTGAGCTAGAAGCTCCGGCTTCAAGTCCCACCCCAGGACTTGCTGGCCAAGCAACGTGCATTCATAGCACGGTTGAACAGATGGGGTGTCAATCTGTAAATCCTTCCAAACACTCCAATGGCTGATGGTAAGAGTGGGAGAGACTCCTGGTCAGCCATGCTTGATGTGGAGTGGTGCCCCCTCAAGCTGTAAGTCGCTGGAGACAGACTAGTGACATGTTCCAGGAAACAAGCAAGAGTCTGCCTTAGTGCATCACGGGGCATGGGAGAAGAGTTGGAATGGAATTCAGTGTCTAGCCGTTAGCAGGAGAGGAAAAGTCATTGGATATTCAACTTACTCATCATTTATAGGAAAAATGAACACGTGTGAAACATTGATTGTATAAACAATGACGGCGTGAAATTGTTGCTGGGTTTCTAACTGCAGTGTGACAGGACCAGAACCAGGCTCACACCAGAAGATCCGTCACCACCTCCTCAAGGGGCAACTTGGGATGGATAACAAATATCAGCCTGTGCTCCCTCGCGGGATCTGAAAGGTGCAAGGGCAATACCTGCTCATCCAATATCACAATCACAGGTTCCTGATTGTTAGCACATTGCTGTAGTGGGAGCTTGCTGTGCACAAATTGTCTCCAGAATTTCCCATATTACAAAAGTGGCGACACTTCAAAAGCACGTTGTTGGTCAGAGGTTTCCGGGAACAATAAAGGCAATATAGAAATGAAAGTCTCTCTTTCCTTCTTCTAATCTGTTACAGTTTAATCTCTATAAATTCCGTGCTTACCCATCTCCTGTTAAGGATGAAAAACAAAGATTTCTGTGGTCTTTATCTCCAATATTTCACATCATTAAGTCATCAATACCGACCCACTTTGTCAATCAAAATTGATTGTGAGTTGGTGAATTGGGTTGGGGTGTTGATTTGGCCTTTGGGATGCTGTGAATTGGGGTTAGGTGTGAATTGGGTATTTCTGGGTTTTGGGGGAGCTGTGAATTGGGGTTAGGTGTGAATTGGGTATTTCTGGGTTTTGGGGGGCTGTGAATTGGGGTAGGGTGTGAGTGAGTATTTCTGGCCTTTGGGGGGCTGGTGAATTGGGGTGTGAGTTAGGTGTTTCTGGGTTTTGGGAGGCTGTGAATTGGGTGATTTTCCAGGGTTTGTGCGATATTTGATTCCAAGCACACATTCCCTATTTGCAATCACTTTGCACATTAGGAGCAAATTTTCCCCCAAACTTTCCCAACTTCCACAATTTATTCATCAAAATCTACGAGATACCGGGAGAATTATGCCACAGAATCTATTTTTCAGATACATTTATTTGCATACGCAAATGAGATCAAATTTACATAATTCATCAAATGGGCAAATCACCCATCGAGGATTATAACACTGTGACTTATGGGTTTGTGACTTATTAGAAAAAAGCCTATTTCATAATCGATTTAATTTGCATATGGCAATTTGAATTACATTTGCATAATTTATGATCAGATCATCCCTATTACCATAATTAATATACAGCGAGTTTAATAAGAGTTATGTTTAGCCTCCACTCTCTGTCCCTGTTCATCCCAGTTTTGTCTCTATCGATGTCGGAGTGATCACTGCTCCTCGTAGTCTCTGGAGTTTCTTCAAGTCTTCCCACCTGATTCCTACATCCTCATTGTGCCAAGACTGAGATTGATTCCATCTGCTCTGAGTCTAACTCACTCACATCTGAACTCTAAAACTCCTAACCTCTCTCACTCACAAACTAATAGCTCAAAACTCAAGCTCACCTGCTTACTAGCTCCTGACTTGTCTCCTCTCTCACTCTTTCCCACTCTGGGGAGTGGTGGGGAAGGGGGTGGGGGGGGGGGGGGGGTGGGGAGCGTGGGGGCGGAGTTAGAAATTGGTTTTGAATCTGCCTCATCTCATACTCTGTTCCAGAACTCTGACCACACTGACCGCAGCGTTGCCCCTCGCCTGAGGTGTGGCAATCCTCAGGTTAAATCAGCACCAGTCAGCTCCACCCCCGCCCCCCCCTGCCTTTACAGGGTACAGCAGTCTCTGGTCACCTGGGACTCTGGTGAATTTACCCTGTTACTAGTCACCGTGTAATGAGTGGCTGGCTCAAAACCAAACAATACAACCACCCTGTGTGAGAGAAAAGAGGAAGAGAGAGAGGGAACACTGCAATAATGGGAAGATCCAGGAACAATTGGACAGGGAGAGAGTATTTGAGATTGAAGAGAGGAATAACAATGAGAAAGAAATAGAGAAATGGGAGATGGAAAGGTTTAATTTAAACTGTGAATTATTAGAGAATAACAGAGTGAAGATAGCACTTAACAAACTTTGATTTGATTTAATTTGATTTATTATTGTCACATGTATTAGTATACAGTGAAAAGCATTGTTTCTTGCGCGCTATACAGACAAAGCATACCGTTCATAGAGAAGGAAAGAAGAGAGTGCAGAATGTGGTGTTACAGTCATAGCTAGCGTGTAGAGAAAGATCAACTTAATGCGAGGTAAGTCCATTCAAAAGTCTGACAGCAGCAGGGAAGAAGCTGTTCTTGAGTTGGTTGGTACGTGACCTCAGACTTTTGTATCTTTTTCCCGAAGGAAGAAGGTGGAAGAGAAAATGTCCGGATGCGTGAGGTCCTTAATTATGCTGGCAGTTTTGCCGAGGCAGCAGGAAGTGTCAACAGAGTCAATGGATGGGAGGCTGGTTTGCATGGTGGATTGGGCTACATTCACGACCTTTTGGAGTTGCTTGCTGCCCTGGGCAGAGCAGGAGCCATACCAAGCTGTGATACAATCAAAAAGAATGCTTTCTATGGTGCATCTGTAAAAGTTGGTGAGAGTCGTAGCTGACATGCCAAATTTCCTTAGTCCTCTGAGAAAGTAGAGGTGTTGGTGGGCTTTCTTAACTATAGTGTCGGCATGGGGGGGACCAGGACAGGTTGTTGGTGATCTGGACACCTAAAAACTTGAAACTCTCGATCCTTTCTACTTCATCCCCATTGATGTAGACAGGGACATGTTCTCCTTTATGCTTCCTGGAGTCGATGACTATCTCCTTCGTTTTGTTGACATTGAGGGAGAGATTATTGTTGCCGCACCAGTTCACCAGATTCTCTATCTCATTCCTGTACTCTGTCTCATCATTGTTTTAGATCCGACCCACTTTAATTTTAATTTTTTAACTTTAATTTGCATTAAAATAACAGAGAATAAACTTTGTGCAAACTCTATCTTCTTCCTGTTTATCCATTCTACCCAGTCTGGGGAAGCAAGACTGCTTCCCTCATTACAATGTTCCTGCTGTTGTTACTTTCTGTCGCTATAGTTACCATGCTGCTGTTTAAAATAATCCTGGTTAGCATTTGCAATTTAACTTTTTTCTGGTGACCACGTTCTCAGTTAACATGTTCTGGGTTAATTGGTTCTTTATAATAAATCTCGCACGGTGAGAATCCAGTCTCAGATAGAGACAGATAAATTCTGCCCAATATGAAGAGGATGTGAATTAATGAGACTCACAGTAGGTTAAACTGAATCTTGCTTCTGAAAGTTTTGTGGGAAGTAGGCCATTCAGCACCTCGCATCTGATCCATCTTTTGTTCGGATAAGGGTTGACTTTATCATTCCATTTCCCTGCCTTTGCTGCATTTCATAGAATAAAATCCCTACAGTGCAGAAGGAGGCCATTCGGCCCATCAAGTCTGCACTGACCACAATCTCACCCAGGCCCTATCCCCGTAACGCCTCATATTTACCCGACTAATCCAACTGACACTAGGGAGAATTTAGCACGGCCAATGCACCTAACCCGCATATCTTTGGAGTGTGGGAGGAAACCGGAGCACCCGGAGAAAACCCACGCAGACACGGGGAGAATGTGCAGACTCTACACAGACAGTGACCCGAGGCCGGAATTGAACCCAGGTCTCCAGCGCTGTGAGGCAGCAGTGCGAACCACTGTGCCCCCGTGCTGCCCCTTTCTGTCACCCAACAGGAATCTATCAATGCTAGCGTTTGGAGTCGGGATAACTCTTTGTCAGAGCTCTGGCGAAGGGTCTTCCAGACTCCAAACATTGGCTCTATGCTCTCTCCACAGATGCTGTCTGACCTGCTGAGATTTTCCAGCATTTTCTGTTTTTGTTTCAGATTCCATCGTCTGCAGCCATTTGCTTTTATATTAAAAATCTATGAATTTCAGTTTGAAATCTCACTGACCCCCAGCCTCAACTTTGTCTTTAGAGAAGCGAGTTGTAGAATTTCACCGCGTGCTGAGTGGAGTCGTGGAGATGAATGTTCGAGGATTGGAGAGAGGAATGATGTAATGATGATTTGTGTGTCCGTGATGCCATCTTCCAATGAAGCTGGAGCATAAATTAAATTTTAATTAATGAGATAGGTATTCTATCTTCAAAAGAATGTGATACAATTTAATTAGATATATTGTCAATAAATGAATTAATAAATTAATTTGACAGTTGTCTAGTTTATTTTAGTAATGGCGAGCTAAAAGTTAATTGGATTTAAAACTACCTTGGCATAAAACTGCCTCATCATTAATTTCTTTCCATCTCGATGGTAATAACAAACTAAAAACTAAAAACATTCACAGTTTCTTCAGCTTCAAGAAGAGGAATCTACAACTCGGTATTCCATGCAGGTAAATCTTGGTGAAGCGGGAGACAAGGGAACTGGTAAAAGCAAACAAGTCACCAGGACACCCCCTTGTCTGCCCACTGCAGAGTCCATAACACCACGGAGAGTACAGCACGCTGGCCTGGGGAGAGGGTGTGTACACAGCGAGGGTGGAGAGTGTGTACACGGTGAAGGTGGATGGTGTGTACACGGGAGGGTGGAGGGTGTGTACACGGCGAGGCTGGAGGGTGTGTACACGGCGAGGGTGGAGGGTTTGTACACGGCGAGGCTGGAGGGTGTGTACACGGCGAGGGTGGAGGGTGTGTACACGGCGAGGCTGGAAGGTGTGTACACGGTGAGGGTGGAGAGTGTGTACATGGTGAGGGTGGAGTGTGTGTACATGGTGAGGGTGGAATGTGTGTACACGGTGAGGGTGGAATGTGTGTACACGGTGAGGGTGGAATGTGTGTACACGGTGAGGGTGGAATGTGTGTACACGGTGAGGGTGGAATGTGTGTACACGGAGAGGGTGGAATGTGCGTACACGGTGAGGGTGGAATGTGTGTACACGGTGAGGGTGGAATGTGTATACACGGTGGGGGTGGAGGGTGTGTACACGGCGAGGGTGGAGGGTTTGTACACGGCGAGGGTGGAGGGTGTGTACATGGTGGGGGTGGAGGGTGTGTACACGGCGAGGGTGGAGGGTTTGTACACGGTGAGAATGGAGGGTGTGTACACGGTGAGGGTGGAGGGTTTGTACACGGTGAGGATGGAGGGTGTGTACACGGCGAGGCTGGAAGGTGTGTACACGGTGAGGGTGGAGAGTGTGTACACGGTGAGGGTGGAGAGTGTGTACACGGTGAGGGTGGAGGGTGTGTACACGGTGAGGGTGGAATGTGTGTACACGGTGAGGGTGGAATGTGTGTACACGGCGAGGGTGGAGGGTGTGTACACGGTGAGGGTGGAATGTGTGTACACGGCGAGGGTGGAGGGTGTGTACACGGCGAGGGTGGAGGGTGTATACACGGCGAGGGTGGAGGGTGTGTACACGGCGAGGGTGGAGGGTTTGTACACGGTGAGGATGGAGGGTGTGTACACTGTGAGGCTGGAGGGTGTGTACACGGCGTGGGTGGAAGGTGTGTACACGGCGAGGGTGGAGTGTGTGTACACGGCGAGGGTGGAGTGTGTGTACACAGTGAGGGTGGAATGTGTGTACACGGTGAGGGTGGAATGTGTGTACACGGTGAGGGTGGAATGTGTGTACACGGTGAGGGTGGAATGTGTGTACACGGTGAGGGTGGAATGTGTGTACACGGCGAGGGTGGAGGGTGTATACACGGCGAGGGTGGAGGGTGTGTACACGGCGAGGGTGGAGGGTTTGTACACGGCGAGGGTGGAGGGTGTGTACACGGCGAGGGTGGAGGGTGTATACACGGCGAGGGTGGAGTGTGTGTACACAGTGAGGGTGGAATGTGTGTACACGGCGAGGCTGGAATGTGTGTACACGGCGTGGGTGGAAGGTGTGTACACGGTGAGGGTGGAGGGTGTGTACACGGTGAGGGTGGAGGGTGTGTACACGGTGAGGGTGGAGGGTGTGTACACGGTGAGGGTGGAGTGTGTGTACATGGTGAGGGTGGAATGTGTGTACACGGCGAGGGTGGAGGTGTGTACACGGCGAGGGTGGAGGGTGTGTACACGGCGAGGGTGGAGGGTGTGTACACGGTGAGGGTGGAGGGTGTGTACACGGTGAGGGTGGAGGGTGTGTACACGGTGAGGCTGGAGGGTGTGTACACGGCGTGGGTGGAAGGTGTGTACACGGCGAGGGTGGAGGGTGTGTACACGGTGAGGGTGGAATGTGTGTACACGGCGAGGGTGGAGGGTGTGTACATGGTGAGGGTGGAGGGTGTGTACACGGCGAGGCTGGAGGTTACAGGACGGACAGCAGGATCAAACGCTGTGATTTACTCTGATCAGAAAACATTGCAACACAAGAGAGTGGGAAGAATTTCAAATCCTTGTCTGCAAAGCGTGAACTGGGACTCAATCCATTCTTCATTTTGAATCTGAGATTGATGGGTTTTTGTTCCAAACGATCAAAGGGATCGGGAGAAAAGGCGCAGTGTGGAAGGTTCACAGACCAGCTGTGATTCTGGAATGGGGGCTCAAGGCCAGAACAAGGTGACATTGCAGCCAGAGTGAGAGTGAGGTTGCTGAGGGTGCGAAGCTACACACTTAGAATCAGTGCCCCACAGGGGAGACAACAGAGCAAAACATGACATGTTAGACACTCTAATAGAGGTGTACAAGATTATGAAGGGGATAGATAGGGTGAACAGTGGGAAGCTTTTTCCCAGGTCGGAGGTGACGATCACGAGGGGTCACGGGCTCAAGGTGAGAGGGGCGAAGTATAACTCAGACATCAGAGGGACGTTTTTTACACAGAGGGTGGTGGGAGCCTGGAATGCGCTGCCAAGTAGGGTGGTGGAGGCAGGCACGCTGACATCGTTTAAGACTTACCTGGATAGTCACATGAGCAGCCTGGGAATGGAGGGATACAAACGATTGGTCTAGTTGGACCAAGGAGCGGCACAGGCTTGGAGGGCCGAAGGGCCTGTTTCCTGTGCTGTACTGTTCTTTGTTCTTTGTTCTTTGTTCTGGAAAGCGAAATGGAACCTTTCCTTCAAATGGTAACATGACAGCGAATGGGGGAGAAAGGAATGGAATTTCTAAGAGTTGACAGCCAGAAATGGAGGAATAAGCGCAGGAACTGGAACCAAATAGTCAACAGAAACAAGTGAAAGGCGAGGATGTGAGGATGCCTTCAGTTGCAGGATATTGGTGAGTGAAGGAGACATTGGCCTTTACGCTGGGGTTTCAGTTCAATAAGAAGTTTAACAACACCAGGTTAAAGTCCAACAGGTTTATTTGGTAGCAAAAGCCACACAAGCTTTCGGAGCTCCAAGCCCCTTCTTCAGGTGAGTGGGAATTCTGTTCACAAACAGGGCATATAAAGACACAGACTCAATTTACATGAATAATGGTTGGAATGCGAATAATTACAGCGAATCAAGTCTTTAAGAAACAAAACAATGTGAGTAGAGAGAGCATCAAGACAGGCTAAAAAGATGTGTATTGTCTCCAGACAAGACAGCCAGTGAAACTCGGCAGGTCCAGGCAACTGTGGGGGTTACAGATAGTGTGACATGAACCCAATATCCCGGTTGAGGCCATCCTCGTGTGTGCGGAACTTGGCTATCAGTTTCTGCTCAGCGACTCTGCGCCGTCATGTGTCGCGAAGGCCGCCTTGGAGAACGCTTACCCGAATATCAGAGGCCGAATGCCCATGACCGCTGAAGTGCTCCCCAACAGGAAGAGAACAGTCTTGCCTGGTGATTGTCGAGCGGTGTTCATTCATCCGTTGTCGCAGCGTCTGCATGGTTTCCCCAATGTACCATGCCTCGGGACATCCTTTCCTGCAATGTATCAGGTAGACAACGTTGGCTGAGTTGCAAGAGTAGGTACCATGTACCTGGTGGATGGTGTTCTCACGTGAGATGATGGCATCTGTGTCGATGATCCGGCACGTCTTGCAGAGGTTGCTGTGGCAGGGTTGTGTGGTGTCGTGGCCACTGTTCTCCTGAAGGCTGGGTAGTTTGCTGCGGACAATAGTCTGTTTGAGGTTGTGGGGTTGTTTGAAGGCAAGAAGTGGGGGTGTGGGGATGGCCTTGGCGAGATGTTCATCTTCATCAATGACATGTTGAAGGCTCCGGAGGAGATGGCGTAGCTTCTCTGCTCCGGGGAAGTACTGGACGACGAAGGGTACTCTGTCCACTGTGTCCCGTGTTTGTCTTCTGAGGAGGTCGGTGCGGTTTTTCGCTGTGGCGCATCGGAACTGTCGATCAATGAGTCGAGCGCTATAACCTGTTCTTATGAGGGCATCTTTCAGCGTCTGGAGGTGTCTGTTGCGATCCTCCTCATCTGAGCAGATCCTGTGTATTCGGAGGGCTTGTCCATAGGGGATGGCTTCTTTAACGTGTTTAGGGTGGAAGCTGGAGAAGTGGAGCATCGTGAGGTTATCCGTGGGCTTGCGGTACAGTGAGGTGCTGAGGTGACCGATCTTAATGGAGATGCGTGTGTCCAAGAATGCAACCGATTCCGGAGAGTAGTCTATGGTGAGTCTGATGGTGGGATGGAACTTGTTGATGTCATCATAGAGTTGTTTCAGTGATTGTTCACCATGAGTCCAAAGGAAGAAAATGTCATCGATGTATCTAGTGTATAGCATCGGTTGAAGGTCCCGTGCGGTGAAGAAGTCTTGTTCGAACCTGTGCATGAAGATGTTGGCATATTGAGGTGCGAATTTGGTTCCTATGGCTGTTCCATGTGTCTGGATGAAGAACTGGTTGTTGAACGTGAAGATATTGTGGTCCAGGATGAAGCGGATGAGATGTAAAATTGCATCTGGAAACTGGCAGTTGTCGGCGCTGAGCACTGAGGCCGTTGCAGCAATGCCATCGCCGTGGGGGGTGCTGGTGTAGAGTGCCGAGACATCCATTGTGACGAGGAGTGCTCCTGATTCAACTGCTCCATGTGTGCCGGGTTTCTGTAGCAAGTCCGTAATTAAGAAAGCAAATGTAATGTTGTCATTTATCTCAAGAGGCTTGGAATACAAAAGCAGGGATGTACTTCTGAGGCTTTATAAAGCACTGGTTAGGCCCCATTTGGAGTACTGTGAGCAATTTTGGGCCCCACACCTCAGGAAGGACATACTGGCACTGGAGCGGGTCCAGCGGAGATTCACACGGATGATCCCAGGAATGGTAGGCCTGACATACGATGAACGTCTGAGGATCGTGGGATTATATTCATTGGAGTTTAGGAGGTTGAGGGGAGATCTGATAGAAACTTACAAGATAATGAACGGCTTAGATAGGATGGACGTAGGGAAGTTGTTTCCATTAACAGGGGAGACTAGGACGCGGGGGCACAGCCTTAGAATAAAAGGGAGTCACTTTAGAACAGAGATGAGGAGAAATTTCTTCAGCCAGAGAGTGGTGGGTCTGTGGAATTCATTGCCACAGAGGGCTGTGGAGGCCGAGACGTTGAGCGTCTTCAAGACAGAAATTGATAAATTCTTGATTTCTCGAGGAATTAAGGTCTATGGGGAGAGAGCGGGTAAATGGAGTTGAAATCAACCATGATTGAATGGTGGAGTGGACTCGATGGGCCGAATGGCCTTACTTCCGCTCCTATGTCTTATGGTCTTATGGTCTTATGGTCGCGACAAAAGCTGGGGGTTCTTTGTACAATGGGTTTCTGGATGCCCTCGACATAGCCGGAGAAGTTCTCGCATAGGGTCCCATTGCCCGATACGATGGGACGGCCGGGTGTGTTTGTCTTGTGTATCTTCGGGAGGCAGTAGAGATCTCCAACGCAGGGAGTACGTGGGATGAGAGCACGGAGGGTGCTCTGAAGGTCCGGATCAAAGGTCTTGATCAGAGTGTTGAGTTGACGGGTGTGTTCTTTGGTCGGATCTGCAGGTAACTGTCTGTGGTGTTCCTCGTTGTTCAGTTGTCGGTACACTTCTTTGCAGTAATCCGTTCTGTTCAATATGACGATGGCCCCTCCTTTGTCTGCTGGTTTGATGACAATGTTGCGGTTGGTCTTGAGAGCGTGGATGGCGTTGCAAAGAACAAAGAACAAAGAACAGTACAGCACAGGAAACAGGCCCTTCGGCCCTCCAAGCCTGTGCCGCTCCTTGGTCCATTAGACCAATCGTTTGTATCCCTCCATTCCCAGGCTGCTCATGTGACTATCCAGGTAGGTCTTAAACAATGTCAGCGTGCCTGCCTCCACCACCCTACTTGGCAGCGCATTCCAGGCCCCCACCACCCTCTGTGTAAAAAACGTCCCTCTGATATCTGAGTTATACTTCGTCCCTCTCACCTTGAGCCCATGACCCCTCGTGAA
The DNA here is from genome assembly GCF_964213995.1 of Mustelus asterias. Classification (NCBI taxonomy): domain Eukaryota; kingdom Metazoa; phylum Chordata; class Chondrichthyes; order Carcharhiniformes; family Triakidae; genus Mustelus; species Mustelus asterias. Next base: position 1,074,424 of record NC_135825.1, read on the forward strand.
CGTCACTTCTGATCTGGGAAAAAGCTTCCCACCGTTCACCCTATCTATCCCCTTCATAATCTTGTACACCTCTATTAGATCTCCCCTCATTCTCCGTCTTTCCAGGGAGAACAACCCCAGTTTACCCAATCTCTCCTCATAGCTAAGACCCGCCATACCAGGCAACATCCTGGTAAACCTTCTCTGCACTCTCTCTAATGCCTCCACATCCTTCTGGTAGTGCGGCGACCAGAACTGGACGCAGTACTCCAAATGTGGCCTAACCAGCGTTCTATACAGCTGCATCATCAGACTCCAGCTTTTATACTCTATACCCCGTCCTATAAAGGCAAGCATACCATATGCCTTCTTCACCACCTTCTCCACCTGTGTTGCCACCTTCAAGGATTTGTGGACTTGCACACCTAGGTCCCTCTGTGTTTCTATACTCCTGATGACTCTGCCATTTATTGTATAACTCCTCCCTACATTATTTCTTCCAAAATGTTGCGTTGTGCTTGGGTGATGTTCGGGGCTGTCTTGTGAGTGCGGCTGATGAATTTGGTGTTGGCGCACCTCCTGACGGCTTGGGCAGACATGTTTCAGTTCAAACCAAACCAAACACATGGATCAATGCCTGACTCCGCCTCACTGTGAGGGTTTGACACTAAACATATTTACACAGTTTCAACCCATTCCAATCCATGTAAAAGAATTATAATGTCCTGGAGACAGTATAGAGGGTGCTTTACTCTGTATCTAACCCCGTGCTGTACCTGTCCTGGGGGTGTTTGATAGGGACAGTGTAGCGGGAGCTTTACTCTGTATCTAACCCCGTGCTGTACCTGTCCTGGGAGTGTTTGATGGGGACAGTGTAGAGGGAGCTTTACTCTGTATCTAACCCCGTGCTGTACCTGTCCTGGGGGTGTTTGATGGGGACAGTGTAGAGGGTGCTTTACTCTGTATCTAACCCCGTGCTGTACCTGTCCTGGGGGTGTTTGATGGGGATAGTGTAGAGGGAGCTTTACTCTGTATCTAACCCCGTGCTGTACCTGTCCTGGGGGTGTTTGATGGGGATAGTGTAGAGGGAGCTTTACTCTGTATCTAACCCCGTGCTGTACCTGTCCTGGGAGTGTTTGATGGGGACAGTGTCGAGGGAGCTTTACTCTGTATCTAACCCCGTGCTGTACCTGTCCTGGGGGTGTTTGATGGGGATAGTGTAGAGGGAGCTTTACTCTGTATCTAACCCTGTGCTGTACCTGTCCTGGGAGTGTTTGATGTGGACAGTGTAGAGGGAGCTTTTACTCTGTATCTAATCCCGTGCAGTACCTTTCCTGGGAGTGTATGATGGGGACAGTGTAGAGGGAGCTTTACTTTGGATCTAACCCCGTGCTGTACCTGTCCTGGGAGTGTTTGATGTGGACAGTGTAGAGGGAGCTTTACTCTGTATCTAACCCCGTGCTGTCCCTGTCCTGGGAGTATTTGATGGGGACAGTGTAGAGGGAGCTTTACTCTGTATCTAACCCCATGCTGTACCTGTCCTGGGGGTGTTTGATGGGGATAGTGTAGAGGGAGCTTTACTCTGTATCTAACCCTGTGCTGTACCTGCCCTGGGAGTGTTTGATGTGGACAGTGTAGAGGGAGCTTTTACTCTGTATCTAACCCTGTGCTGTACCTGTCCTGGGAGTGTTTGATGGGGATAGTGTAGAGGGAGCTTTACTCTGTATCTAACCCCGTGCAGTACCTGGCCTGGGAGTGTTTGATGGGGATAGTGTAGAGGGAGCTTTACTCTGTATCTAACCCTGTGCTGTACCTGCCCTGGGAGTGTTTGATGTGGACAGTGTAGAGGGAGCTTTTACTCTGTATCTAACCCCGTGCTGTACCTGTCCTGGGAGTGTTTGATGGGAGTCATGGGGTGGAGATGCCGGCGTTGGACTGGGGTAAACACAGTAAGACGTCTCACAACACCAGGTTAAAGTCCAAAATAAACCAAATAAACCAGTTGGACTTTAGCAAAGAACAAAGAACAGTACAGCACAGGAAACAGGCCCTTCGGCCCTCCAAGCCTGTGCCGCTCATTGGTCCAACTAGACCAATCGTTTGTATCCCTCCATTCCCAGACTGCTCATGTGACTATCCAGGCAAGTCTTAAATGATGCCAGCGTGTCTGCCTCCACCACCCTACTTGGCAGCGCATTCCAGGCCCCCACCACTCTCTGTGTAAAAAACGTCCCTCTGATATCTGAGTTATACCTCGCCCCTCTCACCTTGAGCCCGTGACCCCTCGTGATTGTCACCTCCGACCTGGGAAAAAGCTTCCCACTGTTCACCCTATCTATACCCTTCATAATTTTGTACACCTCTATTAGGTCTCCCCTCATTCTCCGTCTTTCCAGGGAGAACAAGCCCAGTTTACCCAATCTCTCCTCATAGCTCAGACCCTCCACACCAGGCAACATCCTGGTAAACCTTCTCTGCACTCTCTCCAATGCCTCCACGTCCTTCTGGTAGTGCGGCGACCAGAACTGGGCGCAGTATTCCAAATGTGGCCTAACCAGCATTCTATACAGCTGCAACATCAGACTCCAGCTTTTATACTCAATACCCTGTCCTATAAAGGCAAGCATATCATATGCCTTCTTCACCACCTTCTCCACTTGTGCTGCCACCTTCAAGGATTTGTGGACTTGCACACCTAGGTCACTCTGTGTGTCTATACTCCTGATGGTTCTGCCATTTATTGTATAACTCCCCCCTACATTAGTTCTTCCAAAATGCATCACTTCGCATTTATCTGGATTAAATTCCATCTGCCATTTCTCTGCCCAATTTTCCAGCCTATCTATATCTTGCTGTATTGTCCGACAATGTTCATCGCTATCTGCAAGTCCAGTCATCTTCGTGTCATCCGCAAACTTGCTGATTACACCAGTTACACCTCCTTCCAAATCATTTTTGTATATCACAAATAGCAGAGGTCCCAGTACAGGGCCCTGCGGAACACCACTGGTCACAGACCTCCAGCCAGAAAAAGACCCTTCAACTGCTACCCTCTATCTCCTGTGGCCAAGCCAGTTTTCTACCCATCGAGCCACCTCTCCTTGTATCCCATGAGCCTTAACCTTTTTAACCAACCTGCCAAGAGGGACTTTGTCAAATGCCTTACTGAAATCCATATAGACGACATCCACGGCCCTTCCTTCGTCAACCGTTTTTGTCACTTCCTCAAAAAACTCCACCAAATTTGTAAGGCACGACCTCCCTCTTACAAAACCATGCTGTCTATCACTAATGAGATTGTTCTGTTCTAAATGCGCATACATCCTGTCTCTAAGAATCCTCTCCAACAACTTCCCTACCACGGACGTCAAGCTCACTGGCCTATAATTACCCGGGTTATCCCTGCTACCCTTCTTAAATAACGGTACCACATTCGCTATCCTCCAATTCTCAGGGACCTCACCTGTGTCCAATGAAGAGACAAAGATTTCCGTCAGAGGCCCAGCAATTACATCTCTTGTCTCCCTGAGCAGTCTAGGATAGATGCCATCAGGCCCTGGGGATTTGTCAGTTTTAATGTTACCTAAAAAACCTAACACTTCCTCCCTTGTAATGGAGATTCTCTCTAACGGGTCAACACCTCCCTCTGAGACACTCCCAGTCAACAAGTCCCTCTTCTTTGTGAATACTGGTGCAAAGTATTCATTTAGGATCTCCCCTATTCCCTTGGGTTCGAAGCATAATTCCCCTCCTTTGTCCCTGAGAGGTCCGACTTTTTCCCTGACAACTCTTTTGTTCCTAACATATGAATAAATTGCCTTAGGATTCTCCTTAATCCTGTCTGCCAAGAACATTTCGTGACCTCTTTTTGCCCTTCTAACTCCCCGTTTGAGTTCTTTCCTACTCTCTCTGTATTCCTCCAGAGCTCCATCTGTTTTCAGTTGCCTGGACCTAACGTACGCCTCTCTTTTCTTTTTGATCAGATCCTCAATTTCCCTGGTTATCCACAGCTCTCGAATCCTACCTTTCCTATCCTTCCTTTTTACAGGCACATGCCTGTCCTGCAGCCTTATCAACTGTTCCGTAAAAGACTCCCACATGCCAGACGTGGACTTACCCCTGAACAGCCTCTCCCAATCAGCGGCCACCAATTCCTGCCTAATCCGGCTATAGTTAGCCTTCCCCCAATTTAGCACCCTACCCTTAGGACAACACTCGTCCTTGTCCATTATTATCCTAAAGTTAACAGAGTTGTGGTCACTATTTGCCACATGTTCCCCTACCGAAACTTTGACGACCTGACCGGACTCATTTCCCAGAACTAGATCCAGTATAGCCCCCTCTCTAGTCGGGCTATCTACATACTGTTTCAAAGAACCTACCAGTACGCATTTTACAAATTCCTCCCCGTCCAGACCCCCAGCTCTCAGCGATTTCCAATCTATACCAGGGAAATTGAAGTCTCCCATTACAACAACCCTATTTTTTCTGCACATATCCAGAATCTCCTGACATATCCGTTCCTCCACTTCCCGTTGGCTGTTGGGTGGCCTGTAGTATACCCCCAGCATAGTGATTGCACCTTTCCTGTTTCTGAGCTCCACCCACAGCGACTCATTACATGACCCCTCTAAATTGTCCACCCTCTGCACCGCTGTAATATGCTCCCTAACTAATATCGCTACTCCCCCACCTTTTTTAGCCCCTCCTCTGTCTCGCCTAAAACACTTTTACCCCGGAATATTCAGCTGCCAGTCTTGTCCTTCTTTTAACCGTGTCTCCGTCACTGTAACCACATCCAAATTCCGCGTAAGCATTAAGGCCCTAAGTTCGTCTGTCTTACCCGTTACGCTCCTCGCATTGAAGCAGATGCACTCCAGACCCCCAGGTCCACTCAGGTCATCCTCCTCCAGAGTGCTCCTCTTCTTAGCTAGCCTTGCCCTGGCCCCCAGCTCGACCCCAGCCTCAGTACTTACTGACCTACTGTTTTAATCCCCACCCCCCTGCCACACTAGTTTAAACCCTGCCGAAACACTCTCGCAAAACTCCCAGCCAGGATATTTGTGCCCTTCCAGTTAAGGTGTAACCCATCCTTTCCGTACAGGTGCCATCCTCTCTTGAAGACTTCCCAATGATCTATGAATTGGAAACCCTCCCTCTTGCACCAGTCCTTTAGCCACGTGTTCAACTGTAGAATCTCCCTGTTCCTGGCCTCACTAGCACTAGGCACTGGGAGCAGTCCAGAGATTGCTACCCTAGAGGCCTTATTTTTTAGCCTAGCACCCATCTCCCTGAATTGCTCTTGTATGACCCCCCTGCTCTTTCTACCTACGTCATTTTCACCAATGTGTACAATTACATCTGTTTGATTACCTTTCCTTTTTAATATGCTTCCTACCCTCTCGGAGACATCCAGTACCCCGGTACCGGGAGGCAGACTACCATCCTGGAGTCTCGTTCGCGCCTGCAGAACCGCCTGTCCGTGCCTCTAACCATCGCATCCCCCACCACTATTTCTCTCCTAATCCCCTTCTTTCCCTTCTGGGCCTCTGAGCCTGTCTCTGTGCAGGCGATCTGGTCCTCATGGCTTACCCCTGGAGGGTCATCCCCCTCCACAGAATCCAAAACAATATACCTATTTTGGAGGGCAACCACAGGGGATCCCTCCACTGACTGCTCACTCCCTTCCCCTCTCCCATCTGTTGCCCCAGCCCTTACTATTATGGGAGACTGCCACTGGGGTACTTTCTAGTAGATCACCCTTCTGACTTTTACCCTTCCTAACTGTGACCCACTTGTCTTCCTTCTGAGGCCCCGGTGTGACTACCTGCTTATAACTTCTATCTATTATTTTCTCATTTTCCCTGACTAAACTGAGGTCCTCGAGCCGCAGCTCCAGCTCCTTTACACGGTCCCTCAGGAGTTGCAGTTCCATGCATCTGGCACAGATATGGACCTCCGGGAGGCAAGTTGTCTCCAGGAACTCCCACATCCCACACCGAATGCAGCAAACTGGCCTCTCACTCAAAGCCCTTATAGCTCTCACTCTCACTATCCTGGTGTTGTTAGACTTCTTACAGTGTTTGATGGGGACAGTGTAGAGGGAGCTTTACTCTATCCAGTTTTTTAGCATTCTGATTTTTCAGATAAATCTGATAAAAAGCAAATTACTGCAGATGCTGGAATCTGAAACCAAAAGGGAAAATGCTGGAAAATCTCAGCAGGTCTGGCAGCATCTGTCAGGAAAGAAAAGAGCTGATGTTTCGAGTCCAGATGACCTTTTGTCGCCTTTTGTTGAAACATCAGCTCTTTTCTCTCCTTACAGACGCTGCCGGACCTGCTGAGATTTTCCAGCATTTTCTCTTTTGGTTTCCCTCTGTTGTTTCTAATGAACGGTTTCAGTTAAATTATCCAATTTGTGGAATTTGCCCGGGTCTGTTTGAAATGCTGCTGTGCAGAGTGGAATTGATACCAATCCGTCTCATTGCCAGAACTTACGAGGCCGGGATTTTCTGGCCCTATTTGCCCTGAAGCTGGAAATTCCCGCCTGAGCTCCATCGATCTGCAAATACTCTGTCAAATTTCCTTCCTGCATGGCGGGCGTGCGGGTGCTGAGATGTTGCTCTGTGTGTTTGTGATACTGTCTCAAGCCTGCTTCTTTCTTGTCAGTTTTAAGGCAGTTGTGAGGAGGGTGTAGCTTTGAACGTTGCTCCTTCAGTCTGTTTCTGGCTGCCTGACCTCATCATGTGAGGGTAGTGTGCCTGCAGCTCAGACACTCCCCAAACAACAAACCTCCCATTCTCTGCTGCCTTTTTGTAGTTGACCTCCTGGCTAACTGCGTTTTCGCAACATTCCAGCCTCTCACATGCTTCTTAACCCCTTCCCGACCAGCCTGTGTCAGCACAGATTAGGTTCCCATCCCGAAGTCTGCTGCCATGAGGAATGATAAGCACAGTAAGAAGTCTTACAACACCAGGATAAAGTCCAACAGGTTTATTTGGTAACACAAGCTTTCGGAGTCTCACTCCTTCATCAGGTGAGTGGGAGTTGTGTTCACAAACAGAGCATACAGGGACACAAATTCAATTTACATGAAAATGGTTAGAATGCGAGTCTTTACAGGTAATCAAGTCTTAATGTGAGTGGAGGGAGCATTAAACACAGGTTAAAGAGATGTGTATTGTCTCCAGACAGAACAGTTAGTGAGATTTTGCAAGCCCAGGCAAGTCGTGGGGGTTACAGACAGTGTGACATGAACCCAAGATCCCGGTTGAGGCTGTTTGAGTTTGTGTCGAGTTATGCCCTGTTTGTGAACACAACTCCTCACTCACCTGAAGAAGGAGCGAGACTCCGAAAGCTCGTGCTACCAAATAAACCAGTTGGACTTTAACCTGGTGTTGTGAGACTTTAACCTGGTGTTGTGCGACTTCTTACTGTGCCCACCCCAGTCCAACGCCAGCACCTCATGGGGAATGACCGCAGCTTGATTCGGCCAATGATGCTGTCGGCAAATTGAGCCAAACCCAAAAGCAATAAGTGATTTTTAAATTCACTTTCGATGGAAAGTGACAAGGTTCAAAATTGCTACCTTTGTTTAATTCATTCATGGGACACGGGCATCATTGGCTGACCAGAATTTATTGCCCATCCCTAGTTGCCATTGGAGAGCAGTCAAGAGTCAACCACATTGCTGTGGCCCTGGAGTCACATGTAAGCCGGACCGGCAGATTTCCTTCCCTAAAGGGCATTAGTTAAACAGATGGGTTTTTCCAACAATCGGTCAATTTTTATTTTAAGATATTTTTTATTCAATTCAAATTCCACCAGCTGCCGTGGTGGGATTCGAACCCGCGTCCCCAGAACATTAGCTGAGTTTCTCGATTATTAGTCCAGTGGTAATACCACTAGGCCATCGCCTCCCGAGGGCAGCCACGGTAAGCCTGATAGTGAGACATGGGAGAGATGCCAGGTGATATTCAGTGATCACAGTCTTGCTCCATTGTCAGTATATTTAAACACTGCTTCTACAACACTAAAAACAGACATAAAACCACAGAAATCTTTGTGGAAATGGGTGAGTGAGGGAGAGCTTTCACGATCGCTGTGGAACTGAGCTTTCTGTAACTGGTCTTGTTCCTGGCTCGGGACCCTGGTCAAAGCTGGCTGTAAATCCGAGGCTTTGACAATGCAGCTCACATTGCCAGCGTGCTGGAGGTGACATCTCACTGACAGCAGCTTGTGTGTGAGTCTGTGTGAGGACCCTGGCAGCAAATATTAACATTGCTACTCCAGCCAGGTCTGACCCTCGCTTGTCCAATAAATGTGGACACTCATACACACAATTACACATACACACACGGTGGCACAGTGGTTAACACCGCTGCTTCACAGCGCCAGGGACCCGGGTTCAATTCCTGGCTTGAGTCACTGTCTGTGCAGAGTCTGCACATTCTCCCCGTGTCTGCGTGGGGAACTCCGGGTGCTCCGGTTTCCTCCCACAGTCCGAAAGCTGTGCGGGTTAGGTGCATGGGCCCTGCCAAATTCTTCCTCAGTGTACCCAAACAGGCGCCGGAGTGTGATGACTGGGGGATTTTCACAGTAACTTCAGTGCAGTGTTAATGTAAGCCTACTTGTGACACTAATAAATAAACTTTAAACAGTGACACAAACACCCAATTACACATACACACAATGACATGCAAATATACACTAATGTGCAATTAGATGTATACAGACACAAATTCATTTCTAGGCACATACACGCACGCAGACACATAGATAATTGCATACATGTGCACATATATACAGATATGTACGACATGCACTCATGCGCATATTACACACACACGCATGCACATACAAGTACATGGACACATACATATACATTGATCTTTCTCTACATCCTAGCTATGACTGTAACACTACATTCTGCACTCTCTCCTTTCCTTCTCTATGAACGGTATGTTTTGTCTGTATAACGCGCAAGAAACAATACTTTTCACTATGTTAATACATGTGACAATAATAAATCAAATCAAATGATGTAAATGGACACTAATATACACACAGACACATGCACATCTCCACATATACAATGGGATTCAGGAATGAGAACCTGGAATGCCTTTCACTCTCTTCTTGTCAAAGTCATTAAGGCCAAACTCAATGATAGTGTTTCTTTTATTCATCCATTGGATTTAATGGGCAGCACAGTGACACGTTGGTTAGCACTGCTGCCTCACAGCGCCTGGTTCAATTCCGGCCTCGGGTGACTGTGTGGAGTTTGCACGTTCTCCCCGTCTCTGTGTGGGTTTCCTCCGGGTGCTCCGGCTTCCTCCCACAGTCCAAAGATGTGTAGGTTAGATGGGATTGGCCATGCTAAATGTGTGGGGTTACGGGGATAGAGCGGGGAAGAGGGCTTGGGTAAGATACTCTGTCAGAGAATTGGTGTAGACTTGATGAGCCAAATGGCCTCTTCTGCAGTGAAGGGTTTCTATGATTCTTTGAAATTATCTTTAACCTGGGCTCAGCAGGGGGGGGGGGGGGGAGGGGGCTGGGGGGGGGGGGGGGCTGGGGGGGGCTGGGGGGGGGGCAGGGGGGGGGGCTGGGGGGGCTGGGGGGGGGGCGGGGGGGCTGGGGGGGGGTGGGGGGGGCTGGGGGGTTGGGGGGGCTGGGGGGGTGGGGGGGGCGGGGGGGGGGGGGCTGGGGGGGCGGGGGTGATTTCTGGCCGTGCTCGCCCCAAAACCAGAAAGTCCCGCCCGAGGTCAATGGAAACTTTTCACGGCCCTGACCCACTCCGATTCCCGTGGTGGGCGGGACGGGTACATTCCCCCCTCCCCCCCCGAGGGTGACCTCAAGGGCGTGCTTGGAGTGTGGTGAGCTTATTGATTGGTAAGGAAGGGGAGTGAGAACTCCTTTGCATTTTCTAACTTGTGGGAGTGGGTTCTTGCTCCACTGCGCGGGGCGGGGGACGGGGGGGGGAGGCGGGGTGGGGGACGGTGGGTGGGGGGGGGGTGGGGGGCGGGGGGGGAGTGTGGGGAGGGGGTGGGGACGCGTGGTGCGAGCTATTGAGCTCGGGGGGGGGGGGGGGTGGAGGGGTGCGAGCTGTTGAGCTCGATGGGGCCATTTTGCAACCACCCCAAGCTTCCAGTGTACTGGGTGGTCTCCTGCTGCCACCGCCCCCAACCTGACCCACACATATCGACACCCCATGGACATTGATAACGTCCCCGGCGCAGATCGCCTCCCGTGCAGAGTTCCTTCCCTCCTTCCCCAATCGATGGTCACCTCCTTCCCCGGCAGAGTTCTCCCCTCCCTCCCTTCCCCCCAGTTGCCTCCCTGGCGGAGTTCCTTTCCCTCCCACCCACGTCATAGCTCTGCCCTCCGGCTCCGCTCCCTTAGCACTGCCCCAGCACAGTCATGGTGGAACTGGCTGGCAGCGCTACAGGGGCAATGCCCGGCCCT